>NW_027458472.1:0-77426 GCF_050624435.1 Tenrec ecaudatus | reverse complement strand
TCAGGACCAAGGGTGTGAGGGGCGATGCTGGGAGAGTGGAGGGTGAGTGGGTTGGAAAGGGGGAACTGATTACAGGATCCACATGTGACCTCTTCCCTGGGAGAGGGACAGCAGAGAACCGGGGAAGGGAGACTCCGGATAGGGCAAGATATGACAAAATAACGATGTATAAATTACCAAGGGCACATGAGGAAGGGGGGGAAGGGGAGGGAGGGGAAAAAAAGAGGACCTGATGCAAAGGGCTTAAGTGGAGAGCAAATGCTTTGAGAATGATTGGGGTAGGGAATGTATGGATGTGCTTTATACAATTGATGTATGAATATGTATGGATTGTGATAAGAGTTGTATGAGTCCCTAATAAAATGTAAAAAAGGAAAAGAGGAGAAAAAAATTATTAGGGCAAAGACTGTACAGATGTGCTTTACACAATTGATGTATGTATATGTATGAACTGTGATAAGAGTTGTATGAGCCCCTAATAAATTGTTAAAAAAAATGATCCTCAATTCTATCTGAATCCTTGCCAGAGCTGCAAGTTGCCTTAATAAACACGTGCAAAAAAAGTACCTCTGGCAGCAGACCGCTCAGGTTCAAATCCAGGCTCTCTAACTTATTGACTATGTGACCTTGGGCAAACCTGGACCTCTCTGTGCTTCCAAAGACTCACTTTCCAAAAGGGAAGTCATAAGCCAACTTTTCTTATTCCTCACTGGGTTGCTTTGAAGATGAAATGAGACATCTGTCTAAAAATGCTTCTGACCATCCCTTGGTTCTCAGAGCTCCACAAATGCTATGGATTATTGTTATAAGATTATGAATGATTTTTTCCAAGGGTAGTGCAAAGATTAACATCAGTGCTACTTCTCTCTGACAAAATATAAATCCAAATTTCTAAATAGCAGGGTCTGAACGGATGCGCTGTTAACAGCATCTTGCTTTTCTCCCATCACTTGTCACAGTAAATCTGATAAGAAATGCTGGGCTAGGGCCTGCAGCCAAGCCCCTCACTGGCAGCGTGCAGGACCTCAGGTTGTTGCCAGGCCAAGGGACATCACAATGGCAAGAGGAGACTCCACAAAGGGCCCCTGCTTCCTCCCCCACGCCACCCTTCCCCACATTCAGGGTGAAACGTCAAAATACAATTTTTTTTGTCACCTGGTGAAATAATGAGCCCCCATTCCCGTTGCCTTGGTATCATCAGAGCGCAACAGCCACGTGGGGTAATCGCTGTCTCCGTGTTAATGCTGCTCAGTTCAAACATTTTCACAGGCCCTGGCGAAATGAAACCCGTGCTTTCTACCTAGGTAGAGTTTGAGACGATTCAGCCCATTTGCTTCTGCTGAAGAGGCTACCTCAGAAAAACAGGAAATAAAAACATAGAGGGTGCCATTGACATTAGGTTTCTCGTTTTCTTCCTTTCTTCCCTACCTTCCTTTCTTCTTGCCCTTCTCTTTCTCTTTTCTTCCTTCCCTCCCTTTGCTCACGTCTTCCTGCCTGCCTTCACTTTCCATCTTCCCTCCCAAACTCCTCCATTTCTTCTTCGCTCCTCTCTCCCCACCGCCACCTTTCTCCTTTCCTTCCCTGCCTTTTCCCTTCAGCCTCCCAGTTTCCCTCCTTCACTCTCTCCTTTGCTCCTTCCTTCCCCCACCTTGTTTTGATCCAGTGATTTGTACTCCTTTCTTCCTCTCATCCCACCCCTCCCCATTGCTGGAGAAACATCAGTTCCTTGTGGTGCTGGTTTCTTGGCGCCAGACCCTGTTCTTTGGGTGTTCACAAGTCTGTGTCCTGTGTGCAAACATAAGACAGACATATGATCAGGGTTGGACAGAAGATGGGATTTGACAGGTGTTCTGCATCCCAAATCTCCAGGAGGCAAAGGTAAAGTCAGGCTCCTGCCTTTAAGGTTATGTCTCCCATTGTAACTGCATCCCACAAAGGCTCCTGCCTCCTGGCCACCTGAGGCCTGCTGCCTGCCTTCCTCTAGCTCCTGGGGAATTGGGGCAGCAGTGGCAAGAACAACAAAAATCCCCAGGAGTTGACAAGAAGGGAAGCTGCCTTGCTCGAGAGACGGCCCCTCACCCACCTGCATGATGTTGAGATACAGGTTCTCATCCCTGTGACTGGGCAAGAAACACCCCCTCCCCAAACGCAGTGGCTTCAAACAAGGACCATCATCGTGTGGTTGCTGGGAGGCCACTGGGTCGTGCTTGGAGTCTCCCATGAGTTGGCAGTCTCATGGGAGCTGGGGCACTCAGAGGGCTGGCAGCTGAAGCTGGCCGTTAGCTGGGTGCTTAGCTGGGTTGTTGGTTGGAGTGTCTCCACGTGGCCTTTCCAGGCAGCTCAGGCTTCTTTCAGCATAGTGTCCGGGTTCTGAGAAGTGTCCTGAGAGGTAGCACGTGGAGGCTGGACATTCTAAGGGTGAGCACTCAAGAAGAAGTCTTTGAAGGGATTTTTCAGAAGCTGTGAAGCACTTTGTGGGAGGGAAGGGGGTTGCCCAAACTAGATGTCACAATGTCATCTTCTCCATAATCTATTGGTCACAGAGGTAATGAAACATCCCAATTTAAGGGGAAAGGGCATAGACTCTAACTTCCTATAGGTAGCCTGTCAAGGAATTTGGGGGTCACATACGAAGACTGGGAGACCCTGGGTGGCACAAATGGTTAAGGACTCAACGTATCAAGAGGTGGGCAGCTGCACCCCTCAGAAGAAATAACTAATGGCCTGCTTCTAGAAGCCCACAGGCTTGAGAATCCTGTGATGTGTAGTTTCTCCCTGGCACCAAGGGGGTCCTCGGGAACCAGAACTAACATAACAGCAATGGGTTGGGTTTTTGTTGGTTTTGTTTGGGCTAATATTAAAACGATTAGTATGAAATTATATATGTATTGTGTTTAACTCTCAGGACTCTGATTATGCTGAAGTTGAACAAAACCGTCTGCCTCTTCTATGAACGCCAGCCGATGGAGGCAAAGGGTGAGGGTCTAGAGGAAGAATGAATGTCCCATTCCCGTCCTTACGTTTCAGTTGTCCTTAAAGGGCACAGGGGACAAACCAGACGTCTTTGATATGATTTTAGCCTAATGATGTGCTAGTATGATGATGAGCAGCCTGAAAAGTGGTTTTAACTAATGTGATCCAATATTTGAAAAGTTGACGATTTCACATCGAATTTTATATTCTCAGCATCTCAGTTACAAACAGAAAATCAGGCCTTAAAATCCTTGCATTTCCCCAAGGCAACAACAGTCTGGAGCTAGAATTTGAATGTCCCCTGTGGATGAGCTGACACGTGCCTGTTAACCACAGTCTCCATCCATCCCTATTGCCCCCAAAACAGAGGTTGGCTACAAGTATCCTTTATCTATATGGCTAAATAGGTTAGTTAGTTTGGATTGGGTTGCTAGTTTTTCCTGTTTTGTTTTGCTTACTTTTGATTTTTGGGGGGGCTAGGAAATGGTGTGTATTTTGGTACCATTTCTTCCAAAGCGAGAAAACCGAACCCAGTAAGCCAAGAAGGTCAAACAGTCTAGATTAATGATGAAAGGAGGAGCCCTGTTGGTGAGGTAGATTATGAGTTGGACTTCTAACTGCAAGATTAGAAGTTCGAAACTCCCCCCACCCCCACTCCACAAGAGAAAGATGAGATTTTCTACTCCTGTAAAGATTTACAGCCTTGGAAACCCACAGGGGCAGTTCTATACTCTGTCCAAAGGGTTGCTATATGTCAGAATTGATTCCAGGGTAGTGAGGTTTTCTTGATTGATACAAATAATTTTTGGTGAGTATTGAAAAAACCAGTCAATATTATTTTTAATACACATCAAAAAGGTCCACATTAATTGTTCCCACAACCCTGCCACCTTCTTTCTTTATTCCCTTGCCTCCCACTCTCCTTTCTTCCTCCCTATGGTCTTTTATCTCATTCGTTTTCTTTCAAGGGTTAGCCTAGGAGTGGGAAAGTCTGACTAATTCTTAACCAAAAGACTAAATTGGTGTTATTACTTGGGTTAAATTTTTTTCTTTTCTCTTCTTCTATTGGTTTGTGTCATGTAACCCAGAAAATGGGGAAACATTTGGAACATCAAAACACTATCCTTTCTCAGTAGACTACAAGCATTAAAGGCAACAGAGATACTCCAATAATAACAATAACATACAAGGATAGCTAGAGAGATAAATAGATAGATAGAAAAACCACAAAATCTGAGCAGTTGTGGGAAGGGGAATGGGAATAGCCCCATGAATAAATATAGGTTTGCCAGAGAATAGTTCTATATACATATTAGCATATACTACAAATATGACCATGAATATAATAGTGCATCCAGGAGGCATAGTTAGGAAATGTCTTAGCTAGAACAAAACCCCTTGAGGGAGCGTGTCCTAAATATCGGGGATCAGGAACATAGCTCTGAGAGACCTCAAGATCAATTGGTACAAACTAGCTCACAAAGACAATGTTCTGTATCCATCAGGGAAGTGACTGGGGTCTTCAAAAGCTAGTGAGTAGCAAACTAAAAGTCGGTTCTTGGTCTCACCCTATGTGTTGGACAGGGTTCTCTAGAGAGACAAAACCATATTGCTAGTAATTATATATAAATATATTTATAAAGCTAGATATGCAATACAAGAAATGAACCACTAAATTATATACAGATAGATAACACAAGAAACTAACAGTTAAATTATAAAACAGTGAGACACTAGCAGTCCTTTAAGGCTTGAGAGCCGCCAGTTGCCAGTCCCATTCTGTAGAGAGAGCTGGGCTATATATACCCAGGCAGCAAACAGCAAGGCAATTCACCAACTGTCACCAATTGTCGGTCCCCAGCTCCAGAGACGAACATTCCAATCCTGTGGGATTAAATGGACCTCAACTTACAGCGACAGAGTCCACAAGCTAGGCATCCCACAGGTAGTGTACCCCTTTAAATTGAGGCACAGAACAAGCAAGGCGAGGCTCACGAAGCCATTTATCCCTCTGCCCTTCGATTAATCCTACTTGTGTTTATCGGCCAGGCTGGCACAATAAACTATTGCACCCTGTCTGGAGCAAATACCATTGAAGAAGCTCAAGATGCCTGGCAACAATTAGTCCAAATCAGTAATGGACTATGCATACCTCAGCCTCTATGATGCTAAGGTCAGAAGAACTAAATGGTGCCTGCCTATCACAAACAGCTGCTCTGAAAGGGATCATGGTACATGATCCTAGATAGAGTGGGGAGTAATGTGTAAGAAAACTGAAAGTCATACTACTACTACCAATAGTAATAATAATAATGGTAAAAGATGAGGTTTATTGGTTAGATAGACTAGTGAGATCCCCACTACTATGGTCCTTCATCACCCTTCAGGTCTGGAACTGAATTCAACCCCCTGAAAAATAGACAGGTTTATAAAGTGAACCTTATGAGAAAAGATTGCAGCCCTCAGTATGGATTACAACTCAATGTCAAGAAGACACACATCCTCACAACTTGATCAATAGGTACCATGATAAATGGAGAAGTTTGTTGTTTTTTTTTACTTGGTGTTATTTGTTGAAGTTGTCACGGATTTTTTGTCTTGATGAGGTCTATAATCAATGCTGTTGGAAGCTGCAATCATGAGATCAAATGACGCATTCCATATGGATACATTTGGTGCACAATACGTCTGTAGAGTGCTAAAAAGCAAGGATGTTACTTTGAGGACTAAGGTGCACCTTACCCAAGCCATAGTAATTTAAATTGCCTCATAAGTATGTGAAAGTCAGACATTGAATAAGGAAGGCTGAAGAAGAATTGATATGTCTGAATTGTGGTGCTGGTGAAGAATATTGAAAGTAACATGGACTGGCAAGGGAACAAACAGATCTGTCTTAGAAGAAGTATGGTCAGAGGGCTCCTTAAAGGCAAGGATGGTGAGACTTCCTCTCACATACTTTGGTCATGTTATTAAGAGAGACTAGTCCCTGGAGAAGGACATCATGCCAGGTAAAGTAGAGGGACAGTGAAAGAGAGGAAGACCCTTAAGGAGATGGATTGACAGTGACTGAAACAAGGGGCTCAAGCTTGGGAACAATTAGGAGAATTATTCAGGGCTAGGTAGTGTTTCTGTCTGTTTGGCATAGGGTCAATGTGGGTTGCAACTGGCTCAATGGCACCTGATAAGAACAACTACACCAAAATGAATCATAGCACTGAGGAGCACACATTCCTCAGAACCATCAACCATTCAAAAGCAAATAGGCAGTATTTGCCCAAGGCCAAATTCAAAACGCAGGCAAGGTTAGGGGAGAAGGATGAATGAAAACAGGAAGCAGAGTTTCAATGGCATGAGTGATATTACATTGCAGGAGATTGTCATCAATGTCACATAACAAAACGTGTATAAATTGTTACGTGCAAAGCTGATTTTCTCTGTAAACCTTAACCCACCTTACAATAAAAAGTTTCTTTTTTTAAAACAAAGACACCATCGTTCATATTATAGACACAGCCAAAGAAAGATCTCCTGGACAATCCTAAAAGGATCTCCCAAATGATTTGGGTAGTTAGCCCTCCCCAGGGAGTTCTACCCATTGAAACGCTGGGCGGTTATGGCTGCAATTATATTTCAGGCCAGAAGAGGCAGCAGAGGCCTGGTTGTTCAAATGCTACAAAACTACCAGACAATAGGCAAACAGTTTCTTTCCACGGACGACTAGCGGCTCTGTCATATCCATGTCTGGTGTTCAACACTTGGCGACAGAATCCAGCCCACTGGGTTTGGGTGGGGTCTGTTTCTCACCCATGCTTGGCTTGGGATTGTTCTATGGCATCCACAAAGTGGAGTCCTTTCCTTTCTGATGTCCCGAGAAAGCTGTTTTCTCCTTTTTCTCTCTCTGGCCCTCTTCCCAAGAACCCTGGGGTTCACTCTGCTTTCCTCTGGTTGATGTTTCTCAGGCAGTTACTTGACCTCGGTTCATCTACTGCAGGTGACCATTAGCAAGTAACTGTACCGTCCTTGGATGGTATTGTTCATGAGCTAGGCTGCGAACTACGGGTTAAAGGTTTGAGTTCACCCAGAGGTGCCTTCCAAGAAGGGCCTGGTGCTATGCCTCTGGAAAAAAACCCACCCCAGCCATGGAAAATTCTAGGGACCGGACTTCTCTAACACACTTGGGCTCTCCATGAGTCCGAGTTGACTCAATGGCAATTGGTTGCTGATATTCCTGTAAGTAGAAGACAACAATCTTTAAGCAGTCCCTCTTGGATTCATGGGAGGAGGATGGCTTCCTCTGAGAGAACTTCTCAGGGCTCCAAGGGCTCAATGATCTTACAAAAAATGAGAGAAATGATGAGCCTGATGACAGATGATATTGCTATGCAGGCCTCGTTTCAGGATGCTCAAGTTTCCAGGTCTTTCCCTGACTCACAGTGTAGCCCTGTGAGGTTCCAAATAGAAGGGCACCCTTGCTCCCAGGACCTGGAGCCTTGTAGCTGAGCAGAGCAGTCATGATGAGAAAGAGGACCCAAGGGGGAAGTCAGGGGGCTGCTTCACTTGTCTCAGTGTCAGGCAAACAAATGTTTTGGCAGGAAATTTCTCTTCAAGAGTGTTCTGATTTCTTGAAGGAAATATTTTTCTGAACCATTTCCTCAGGGGAAAACCACTCAACTACCTCGGGAAGGAAGATTTTTCTCCTTCCAAGCTTACCAGGCTGTGCTAACTCACAGAGGAGGTGTGACTAGCAGGCAATGAAACTGATTTCCAGACTCCTATGAAAATCAGCAAGTGCTCGGCTGCTAAGTGAAAGGTCGGCAGTTGGAAAACCCCAGCTGCTCTGCAGGAGAAAGTGGTGGCTGACTGTGTCTGACAAGATGACAGCTTTGGAAACCCAATGGGGCAGTTCTCCTCTGTGTTCTACAGTTGCTTTGAGTTGGAGTGGACTTGACAGTGATAGATCTGATCTTTTTCCCCATGAAAATCAACTTTCACGAATACATGTGCATTCATGGATGTCTGTGTCTGCTTTGGCATGCATGTGCACATATGTGCCTATTTACATGTGGATGAATACGTCTGTGAATGTGGGCGTCTCTGTTTACTTTGCCGTGTGTGCACATGTCTGCCTTTGTCAGTATGCATGCGGGCTCAGGCAGCATAAAGAGATCACAGAGAAACTTGGAGAGAAAGAGAAAAGTAACCTATTTTCTCATGGGTCTCCCATACCTGACGGTCTACTGGCATCCACCGCCACGAAGACCAGAGGTCACTTCATGCCATGTGTCCAGCTGCACATTGCTGGTTGAGGTCAGTCACCAGGGAGGCAAGTGAGACTGGCCTCGCCAACCTACCACCCACCTGCAGGAGTGATTCCCACCATCTGTCCTGGAGCCCCTCCCACCTTACTCAGCCTCCCTAGACCTTGAGTGAAAGGCGTTTCCAACGTTTTTACATAAAGATTTCTGAGATTGACTGAAGAAATGATTTCATTTGACAAAACAAGAAGCTTTGAATTTAAAGATTTGAGGCAAGTGCCCTTCAGAGAGGGGCCACAGGACGGGGCCATGCTCCCTTCCGGTATGCACAGGGGTTGCTATGAGTTGGAACCAACTTGATGAGCACCTGCCAGCAACAACAACAACCAGAAGTTGTCCAAACTTCTGTGGCCTCAGCTCGGAAATGAGAATATTATTATTGCCTCCTAGAAAGAACTCAAGGTATGTACAATTGGTTAATAGGCGTTTGGAAAGTGAGTACATTAAGTGGACTGATGACATTGATAAGGCAATAAGAAACTGAGAAGGCTTCACTAACAGGTGCTTTCACATCTGTAACCAGTAGATTCCTTCCTTCTTCATCTCTTGCCATCTTAATCAGCTCCCACACTTTCCAGGCAGCTTGAGGGATTAAATGTTCAGTCTGATCCTAGTATAAGCCTCAGCCTCAGAATCAGAGGCTTTACCTGAGGTTTGAGGAGCTATACTGGGAATGAGGGAGAGTAACCTGTCTTTTCTATTGCTCTCCTATCGCTCCCTCTTCCCTAGCCCTTCCCTGTCTCTGGGCCTGCCTTTCCTCCCTAGAGCATTGGCTTCCGGGAGAAGGGGATGGAAACAATGAGCACAATGAGCACATTCCTGACCAGGCCTCTTACCATGCTATGTTCCAACCCTCTCTTGGAAGGGCCTCCACGAAGTCCTCTTATGTCATCTCACAATAACTTGTTAGATACCATTGAGTGAGCTCCTGACTCATAGCAAAAGTACACACAAGAGATTGAAGCACCACCTGGTCCTGCACCGTCCTCACAATGGTCCTTGTGTGTGAGCCCATGGTTGCAGCAGTGTGGAGGAGATCCTGTCCAAGAAGGCTGCCAGTGGGTGGGAGGGGCTGCAGCTTTCAGAGACTTTGGAGGATGCCAAGGTGGATAGTTCACGGCGTATCATATGAGGTCAGCCAGCGGGCCTTGGGGCCCCTTCCCATTATCCATAGATATATGAAATAAATGGAGGCCCTCAGCAAGATGGGCTGCAGACACCTCCAGGACTCACTTGATCCTTGGCAAGCTCCCTTAGCCTTAGGACACCACCTGCTGGAACTGTGGCTTTGCTGCCTCTCCTGGCTCTCAACTTCCCTCCTAGAGGACTCCAGCCACCCTTCTCCTTCCAGATCCTTCCAGCAGGAGGCAGATATTGGTCTCTATGCTTTTGCATGTGGCCAGTTTTCTAGGGACAGATCAGCCTCTCCCAAGAATTTGGGTTCACCAGAGTGAGCGTGCCCACAAGTCTGCAGAGCGTACGGCCAGGCCTCTGAAGAGAGAACTGCTGGAAGATTTGCCCCTTTTCAAAAGCGCTAATTCCACAGTTGAGAGCTCGTCTCCTGGGGACTCAGCTTGAGTCTCAAGGAGCACATCCCCTTTGACACTGCTGGCAACTCGAGGTGCTGTGGGTCATTTTCTTGCCTTTGAGGAGTGCAAGGGAAATGCTACAATATGTCCCTTCACATGAACCACCAATCCTTATCTGGAGAACTCTCTGAGATGACAGGGATGAGAGGGAGATGTTCCTGGGGCACGCTTTCACCTGCACATCTCTCAGGTGAGTCAAACATTTGACCCCCAAAAGTTGAGTATGATGGTGAGAGTTCAGGCTGGGAGATAGAGTGTCTGGGTTCAAATCAAGAGACTGCACATCTCAACTCCCATGGTTCTCCTGCATAAAACCCAAGCCAAGCAGTTTATCACTTCCCGGCTGAGTATCCTACTGAGGCCAGCTAAACTCATTCTTTGCTGATGACAACGTTGCTTGTACCAAATGGCTTTGCCATGTAGCCCTTAGCAATGGCCAGAAGGGCTGCTCATCAAACCGCAGAGCAGGGCTTCTGGCGCACACGTTAAGAAGGGGGCTATTCACAACAAGGTCAGTAGTTCAGAACCCACTAGCTGTTTCTCTGGAGAAAAACTGTGGCTGTGTGCTTCCATAAAGATGCCCAGCCATGGAACCCCCCTGGAGAGGGCCATGATGAGCTGGAGTGAGCTCTACAGGAGTGGGATTTTTTACTGTGGATGTAATCCCACCTGGGCAGAGATTTTCTTTGTGACTTAAAGAGGCTGTACCTTACACCAATGACTTGGCTGATACAAAAGGATTCAATTCAACACTGAAGCAAACCAACTCCAAAGGAAGAAGGCAGCTGCCATGCAGAGAGCTCCAAGGACCACCAACCATGGAGGTCATTGAAGCCAAAACAAGAATACCGCCCACCAGCCCTCAGCCCCCAGGGATGGACAAAGAGAGCCTGCCCATCAAGCTGGTGCATTGGCATGATGCTGTCAGCCTCCGGTGCTGTGAGAACATTGACTTTGGTGTGTTAAAGGCACCCACTTGCGGTATGTTTGTGATGTCAGCGTGTGGAAACTATGGCAAGCCCCCCTCCCTGCCTCACAGCAGCAAAGCCTCGGCATTAAAACCCCGTGCCTTCTGTGGCGCTTGCCAGCTGTGAGAGGGCAGAAAATGCCCTTGGCTTTTCTGCTCCTTGTTGCGACCTCCCTCTGAGGCAGGGAGCAGAGGATTTGAGGTTGGAATCTGTTTTGTTTCATCACTACCCTTTGTCATCTCTCTGAACACTTTCATGTGCTCCTCACCAGTGCTTCGCCCTCTCTATCACCAAGCCATGTGCTCTTTAAAACATGCACACACACACACACACACACACACACCTAATGTTCACATTTTGAGGCACATTTGTCTTTAATTCACTAATAATAACAATAATTATTCAAAGCCACTTTACCATCTGAAAAGAAATCTCTATGCATACACTTAGATCATGGATGCCAACTGCCTTCTTAACAACATTTCCCAATGAAATATTCAGCAGCGATTATATTAAGCCTGAAGCTGTTCATCCAGTTTGTGTTAATCAAAACAAAAACAAGAGACGAAGGGATCCAAAAGGACATGTAAGATCATAGACTGAAAGTAGCCCCATCGAGCACCAAAGGCTTGTCCAGAAGGGCAGAGCCACAGGTAAAAGCTATGTCTCTCTGGAGTTGCTGGCATTTAACTAGATGCAAAATGTCAGCACAGGAAATGGCTTACCCAATGCAAATACTAACAAGGGAGGCATGTGTTCCTGTGTAAATGGAGCTTCAGCCAATCCGGGCCTTCAGGATCCAGCTCCCATCGCAGCATCCACGGGAAGCACCAGGGGAATGTTCCGTTTGCTTATTTTCCCTCTCTTTGCTAAGAAGAAAAAGAGCCTTTGTGGCCTAGTGGCTACAAGTTGGGCTGCTAATTGCTATATCAGCAGTTTGAAACTACCAGCTGCTTTGTGGGAGAAAGATAAGGCATTCTGCTCCCATAAAGAGTTCGAGTCTCAGACACTCACAGGGGCAGTTCTACGCTGCTCTATAAGTTGGCTGTGAGTCAGCATGGATTCGATGGCAGTGAGTTTTCTAAGAGTAAGAAGTATCTAGGGGTGTAAACAGTTAATGAGCTCTGCTATTAAGGGAAAAGTTGTCATGCCCAACCCACTTAGAGGAGCTGTGAAAGAGAAGCCTGGCAATCTTCTTCAGAATCCTCGGCCATTGAAAAGTTTATAGAATGTATTGACCTTGGTTGTTAAATAGATCCAGGTATATGGTGGAGCATACAGGGACCAATGTCATAAAACGGGGTGGGGGTGGAAAAAATCTCTGAGACAGATGCAAAAACTGTGAGGGAATGAGTTGTGAGGCTGGGGGATCAGGACCATCGTCTCTGGGATTTTCAAAGTTCCTGAGCAATCAGGAAAGGGGCAACAGTTGGTCTCTCCCCATCCAGAGGACAGCAGAAGAGGAGAACTGATTGGGCACAATGAATCAATGACTAGTGACTCAAGCAACGATCACCCTCCACCACTGGAGACCAGAAGAACTAGATGGTGCCTAGCTCTCACTATCGACTGCTATGAAAGAGATCACATTAGAAGGGCTTGATTAGAGTAGAAGGGAAATGTGGGGCAAAACTCAAAATCATGATTGTCGCGTGCCAGGTCTCGCCAGCAAGAAAAGACGCACCACAACAGGATTCTTCCACAAGCATTTAATTTTTCATAATGCGGTAAAAGACCCCGAAACCCCAAACTACTGCTGCTTATATATGCTCTATTGGGACGTGCTGTGCCCTGATTGGTGCATTTGCCAAAACCTCATGCATTGATTGGTGAGTTCGCCAGAACCTTCGTTTGCATACTCCAGGGTGGAGTTATGACTACGTCATCTCAGCATCGCGCATGCGCTAAGTGGTTGTTTATCACTTAGTTGGACCACCGCCCTGACTGCCCGGCGCCATCTAGTAATGGCAGCGAGAGCTGCGGCTACCCACATCACGAGAGCTGTGGCTTCCCACATCTCGCGAGAGCTACGGCTTCCCACACATGATAAAACACCAAGCTTACTGTTTGGATAAAGGCTGGTGAAATTGCAAGACTATGGTGCTTAGTTACCCTGCAGGTCTAGAACTGAACTCATCATGGCTCGATGTTCAACCAAACAATAGACAGGTCTATAATGGGAACAATGACATTAGAGACATACAAATACCGTAGAATAATAGATCACATGAGATCAAAAGACAGCATTCCCCCAAGAACGAAGTTCAAAAAAGTTGAGAATGAAGGAAGCTTGGAGACAAGAAACAAGAAGATGTGGGGGAAGTGATGGTACATTGTGGGAATTGCTATCAATGACATGAAACAAAATGTGTATGCGTTGCTCAATGGACAGCTGAGCTGCTCTTAAACCTTCACCCAAATCACAATAAAAATGTTTTTAATCAAAGAAAACTTCATGGTTCACTTCTACTCTGACACACACGGGGTGATGAGGAAATAGTGTCAACCGGGTTTGCTGTGGTCCAACCACCAGACATGTGCTTATGGGAGAAAGAGCATGCTGACGCTGGCAATACCGAGCAGGACCAAGATGGTTTTATTTGCCTGCATCATGAAGATGGTAGCCCTGGTGGTGAGATGATTCAGAGCTCAAGTGCTAACCAAGAAGCCACCCAGTTTAAACTCACCCAGCCCTACTGAAGGAGATTTCCCTCCTCAAAGGTGTTGTTGGTTGTTATGTGCCATTGAGGCGATTCTGACTCCCTGTGACGGGAAGGAAAGGCACACTGTGCTATAGTGTAAGGGTTTTCAGCGGCTACTTCCTCTGAAGTGGGCAGTGGAAACCTTCTTTGTATTCTGTTCATAGCCTGGAAGTTTCCCTGACACCTCTTCACTTGAGGTAACCCTGCTGGCATTTGAAATACCAGTCACGTGGCTTCCAGCATCACAGTAACACACAACTCACCACAGCACCACAAATGGACAGACAACAACAGGATAGGAGTCTTCATGGGAGCAGGCAGTCACGTCTTCACTCTCTCGATGGGGATCAGTGAGTTCAAACTGCCAGTCTCTCTGTTACAGCCGCACATGCAACCACTGTGCTGCTAGGTACATTTCCTTAAAATTCTGCCTAGAAAAATCTGTGGAACAGTTCTTCTCTGTCACAGAGGGTCACTGTGAGCCAGGATGGGCTCTGAGACACACAAATGCAACACCATGAAGCCACCTTACTCTGTCCTGCTCTTATTTAACTCTATTCTTTTCTGAGCTATCTTTTCCATATATTGACAAGAGACTAGCAGTGAGCAGTGTTAATTCCACCAAGGCCAGGAAGGAGGTCAAAGAGTCACAAAGGACTATCTCTTTGCTCTCATGCCACTGCACTAAGGAGGCTTGGGTGGCAGCTGGAAGCTGCACATTTCACTCCCTGTCCCTACACTCCTGGCTGAGTCTCCTCAGAGTGAGACTGCCCCTTTACCCAGCTCACTGCATTGGCTGTCTTGCTCTGAAAAGAGAATTCGCACATGTGAGTCTGACGGGGTGACAGATGGGAATCTTAATGCTGCTCTTTGGAATATGAAAGGCCTCGGATCAGAGTGCTGCAGGGGAGTGATGTCTGCAGAAGACCTGCTGGTCTCCCAGTTAGAAAGAAGCCTTCCCCTTTGCCTCAGAGGTGTGTTCACTGTGGGTGGCAAGTCAGATCCTTGGGCTGGCACTCTCAGTAAACAGATCATATGGGCACCTTGAGAAGCGCTTGCTCACTGACCCAGCTCCCCAAGGATGTAAATATACCAACCAGGATGACTAAGGACACCAGTGCCAAGAATGATCACATTCTTTGCATGTGTACAAATGAGGTGGGCAGCCACCTTCGCTGATGGTGGCTGCACAGTGAGTGTCTGGAATCACACCTGGCTAGGTGGACCATTGAAAGAGTTGGTGACATGATAATAGGGAGTACACCCCCTTGCCAGTAAAGCTAAGGAAATGGCATTTGAGGAAGCAGGGGCAGCCGGGTCGCCAGCATGAAGTCAGCGAGAACTTTGCTTGTGCCTCCTTTGTTCACTGGTGGCTGCTGGCATCTGGGTAGTGAGGACACCATGGCTACTGCCAGAATTCTCCACGGTCCCTGGTTCCACTCTCAAGTCGCTGGCTTCATCACTACCACTGCCATCGAGTCGATTCTGACTCACAGCAACCCGAAAGGACAGAGTAGAACTGCGGCTGGTGGGTCTGGGGGGCTGTGGATCATTATGAGAGCATTTCTATCTCGCAGTAGCTAAAGGGTCCAAAATGCTGGCCTTACGGTTAGCAGCCCAACATAACCCACTTGGTCATGAACCCTTGCCAGCTGATCCAGGGAGTCCATTCCCAAGTGCATATCTAAAAGAATGAAAGACGAGTACCCAGATGGATGCTGCACTAATCACTATGGGCAAAAGGTAAACAATAAGCCAACAATACCCATCAGTAGAAGAATAGAGAAAATATGATCTACACAGAGTGGGATATACATATAGTCTGCCACAAGAAAACTAAGGCCTTTGATTCGGACAGACTCTGTAACACAGGTGAACGCAAGACATGAAGTGAAAGACGCCAAACACCAAATGCCATGTATTGTGAGTCCATTTAGAGCAAAAATGCTGGACAGGTAAATCCCGTAGAGCCATAGAGTAGATTGGTGGTTTCCCAGGGTGGGGCGGGAGGGGCAATGGGGAATGACTGCTTAATGACTGCAGGGTCGATGAAAATGTTCTGGAACTGGATGGTGGGAAGCTTTCACAGTGTCCTTAAAACTACTCTTAAAAAGGGGAGAGAAAGAATCTGCAGAAAGCACAGTTCTGATTGACTCACATGAATGCGGTCACCAAGAATTGGAATCCACTAGAATTGGAATGGCAGCTAGACTATTGTTTCCTTGGGAGGTGCCTCCAGGAAGGGCCAGTAGAGAAGGGTAATACTGATAGAGCAAAGGGAAGGGGCCGATAAAGAAATGTCATTGAGTAGGTTCCCAGAGACAGTATAAATCCTCTTGTAGTTGTCCCACCCAAAGGCTGAGGGAACTGGAGTGTGGCTCCACCTATCCCCATGTGTCATTGGTTAAAGTGGCATTAAGTTCTGGAGGATGTCAACTCCCCTGTCTGCTCAATGACTGTTCCCTGTGTGGGGAGTTACATGTGCTTCCTGTGAGACCATTGGCATTTATGGGAGTGGTGGGTGCCAAGTGCTAATACATGGGCACATTAGCAGCTGCTACAGCAAGTGCTGTACATTTTTAGCTGCTTGAGTGACAGGTGGGCCTTACCTCCTGCCTATATTCAGTGGTAGGGTGTTCAGATGGGGGCATCCGAAAAATAATAAGGCCCTATTCTTTGCAAATAGACATTATTATTATTTTAATCTGTCCCAACCCCCTTTCTTATCTGTCCCTGTGAACTACCTCACTGGCTGAAACATCAGTTCCCTGGGGAAGACACCACATTTCAATATGGTCACAAGGCTGTTTTCATTGGCCCAGTGGAGACACTTACATAAGATGGGTCAACTAGACGCTTTTTCTGGAGCATTTCCAACCAAAAAACAAAAAAAGATAGTCCCGCTTTTGCAAGTGGCCTGGCATCTAAGAAGCATAATTCAGAAGCACATGTCCCGCCATGTGGAGGAGGCGGTCTATGTTGCGAGATTACAGCATGTGCCCTGAGAGACAGACACAAAGAACACAGGAACATGCCAGTGGTGGTCAGGAACCGTCGACAGAGCCAGCTGTCCTCTTGTTCTCCCCACCTTTCCATTTTCCTAGGATTCTCTCTTCCAAGTATTGGTCTCTTTGCCTGTTTACAACCAAATGAGCCCCAAATAAGATCCAGATCATAGAAATAGAAGGAGGAAGTTGGATGGAGACTGCAGTTCATACTCCCCGGAAGCCATTCAGACTCGCTGGAAGAAGGAGACCCTGTGATGGAATTAGCTCTGGATTCCTGACATTTATTGAGGAATGCTCAGGGAATAAGCACCTGTGGGGGGAATCAAGGAAGGGCACAAGAGGGAAATCTCAACAGAGGTCTCAGCCCTGCCTATGGAGAGTGTCATAGTCAGTGTTCCCTAGAGAAACCAAACCAGTTATATAGCTGTAACTGGAGATATCGATATATCCACCAGGGCTCCTATGGTTAACCACTGCACCGGCCACTCATTGCCATCAAGGTGGACTCAAAGTGACTGTGTAAAACAGTATAGAACTGACCTTTTGGGCGTTGGAGACTGTAACTCTTCAGGAGATTACGAAGCTTCATCTTTCCCTCAAGGAGCCCTTGGTGTTTTCAAACTGATGTCCTTGCTGTTGGATGCCCAAAGGGCCACCCACTACGACACCAGAGCCCCAGAGAGTGAGGCTTATTTCTAGCAATTGGCTCACATAGGGGAATGGCAAGTTCCAAATTCATAGGTCAGGCAACAGCCTAAAGAGCTCTGTAGATGTTCATCCTAAAATCCATAGGTTAGGTGATGGGAAAAGACAAGAATAAGAATGGTCAGAACACACCCTAGGGTGTGCTGAAGGCCTTTGGCTGATAGGTTTACCCCTTCCCACATTATGGAAGGTATTCTATTTTGCTTGAGACCCACTCCTTCATAAGAGCAAATAGATGAGGTGAACAAGCGGCCATCTAGCTCAGAAGCAATAAAGCCCACCTGGAAGAAGCACACCAGCCGGTGCGATCATGAGGTGCCAAAGGGACCAGGTATAAGGCATCATGCAAAAAAATAGAATATATATATATCTGTGTGTATATGGATATATATACCATAGAGAATGAAGGGGGAAGTGCAGAGTGGAGACCAGAGGCCTAAATGTTGACCACTAGAGATCCCCTCATAGAGGGCTTTAGGAGAGGAGATGGGTCAGTCAGGGTGCGATGTAGTACCAATGAAGAACACAGCTTTCCCCTAGATCCTGGATGCTTCCTCTCCGCAACTACCAGGATCCAAATTCTACCTTGCAGGACTGGATAGGGCAGAGGCTGTACACTGGTGAATATGGGAGCTGGAGGCACAGGGAATCCAGGGTGGATGATACCTTCAGGACCAGGGGTGTGAGGGGTGATACTGGGAGAGTGGAGGGTGAGTAGGTTGGAAAGGGGTAACTGATTACAAGGATCCACATGTGACCTCCTCCCTGGGAGATGGACGGCAGAGAAAGGGGGAAGGGAGACTCCGGAAAGGGCAAGAGATGACAAAATAACAATCTGTGGATTATCAAGAGCTCATGAGGGAGGGGGAGCGGGGAGGGAGGGGACAAAAAAAGAGGACCTGATGCGGAGGGCTTAAGTGGAGAGCAAATGCTTTGAGAATGATTAGGGCAAAGAATGTACAGATGTGCTTTATAAAATTGATGTATGTATATGTATGGATTGTGATAAGAGTTGTATGAGCCCCTAATAAAATGTTTAAAAAACAAGAGCAAATAGATGAATGCTTGTTTGACAAAAAAACTGGGCACCATAGCCTCGCCACATTGCTATGCAAAAGGAGCCATCACAGGGAGCTCTGTAACTGGGACCTGGCCAAGTGGTGACCAGTAGCCTGGGACTTTGTAGCCTAATACGTTGCAGCGAATTGCTTACTAGTTCTCCTCTAGCTATAGTCTTTGTAACTCCTACCAATGACAGAGTGGAACTATGCCACCGAGGGAAGTAGATAGCATGCTAATAATATCAGTAAAGTGCATGGCATCCTCGAAGAGGTGAGACCATTCAAATAAGACCTGTAGACCGCTAATGTGGGGATTGGTCGGTATGGTCATCCTGGGTGAGTTAACTCAGAAACAGAAAGCAGAAAGTGGAGTTTCAAGAGCACCGAGAAAGACGAGCCAGCAGTGGAGTGTGCTCTTTGGACCCAGGATTATTACTCTGAGCACCACCTCTGTCCAGGAGACAGAGATCCCTGACACTGGATGCATCAGGAGACAATGAAAAACAGTGGCAGATAAATAGCTCATGGAAGCAGAGGCAGCAGCACCAAGACCCCAGAACAGGGAGCTCGCCAGCACACAGAATGAGAAAGCTGAGTGTCTTTGGGCCAAGGCTTCCAGACAAAGCGGGCTGCCTCAACGCACTTATCAGCAGAGCTGAAAGAACTTTGCACACGGTCCCAAGCAGAGCAGAGGTCAAGGAGCTGCAGGGCAGAGGCCAAGGACCAGAAAAAGTTCTGCCTCTGGGCACCACTTGGAAGAGACTGTCCTGACTGGAAGAACTATATCCCCAGTCATTTCTGATCCTGAATTGTCACCTGCTAGGTCCCCAATTAACCCCAGAAACATAAGTATTGTTTGCGAGTTCTGTGTGGCCATTGCCACTTAAGGATTATCAAACCCAGCAGAGAAGAAGAGAGTGTCATGGTAGGGATGGTTGGTGTCAGAAACTGTGAAAAGAAAGGAGGGCGGAGGCATTTTGATCTCTGTCTCATAGGAATCAGCCTTGGGTTGTTTATCTTGATTTTCCTCCATTGCCTTTTGTGAAGTTACAGGGGGGTCAAATGCCTCCACTATGCCATTTATACCCCTACATTGACAAGTCGTTGGATGAAGGTTAGTTTGGGGAAGGAGCAGACCTTGGATGAGCTCTCATCAGCTGAGGCAATCCTGATAGGGGCCAGACAGCTGGGACCTTTTCTATCAGTGGCTCTCTCGGCAGCTGGGGAAATCAGTCTCTTGGCCCTGAGAGGAATCTGGGTGACACACTCATCTATGACAATACCCTGAAGAACAAGCTCCCACAAAAACCTGGCTGAGAACTCTCGCCTAGATCACAGGAGTGCATGCCTAGCTAATAATAGCCATTTACTGAAGGCCCTATGATTGGAACTGTGCCTCATTTACAGATGGAAAACTAGAGGAAGGGATTTAAGGTGGCTAAGTTAATAAGTGACAGAGACAAGATTCAAATACAAGTTTGAAGCTGGTACTGTTAGCCTTTTTTCCAGGGCTGGGTTTTAGATGATGCAAATGAGACACTTGTCAGGCACACAAGGTAAAGAGGCCTTCCCTCTCCAGTGTGACTTTCCCCATAAGTCTGAATCATGGGCCTGGTGTGTCTTATTTGCCTTCCCTGAGTCTCAGAACCTGGTCTAGTCTGATTTGCTACTTTGAGGAATAAGCCAGAATGCTCAAGTACTCTGAGTCAAGACCCAATCTCCCCTGGAATTGTTCAGTGGGACTTACCAGCCTCTTCCTTCATGTTTCACTTTTCTAGAAACCTCCATGGAGGACTAGCTCTCATGAAGAGAGCTTCAAAAAGCTCATGGCAAAATTCCATTATTTTTTCGTATCATTTTTCCACACGCTTTTGGAAGCTCCCTCTTCATCCCTTTCCACAGTCTTTCTCAAGGAAAGAGACTGTTGCTGGTTGATGTCAGATGCCCCTGAGTCTGTTTTCTACTCAGAATGCTCTGCACAAACTCTATCAACAAATGACGTAGAGTCAAACGTGCTGTGTGTCTTTAAGTTGATGTCAGCTCATAGTGACCCTACAGGACAGAGTAGAACTGCCCCCAAAGGTGTCCTAGGCTGAGATCGTTATGGGACCAGCTCGTCAAGTCTTTTCCCCTTTAGAGCCCATGGGTAGGTTCAAACTACCAGCCTTTTGTTTAGCCACCCAGTCCTTAGCCATTGTACCACCAGGGCTCTTTAAAACAGGGATTAGGTTGATTAATTTTATAATCTCCAGGCACATTTGAAAGCTGCTTCCCAGAACACCCTTCCCCAGATTGTTGATTAAGACGGGCATTTGGGGACTCATTTCTTTCTCATTTGTGTAAGTGCACTCTATGAGAGGGGTTTCCCTTCATAGATAGGTGATCACATACTATTTTTCCAAATTGAACCACTCTTGGTGGTATATTGGGTTAAGAGTTGGGCTGCTGCTAATGGCAAAGTTAATGGTTCAAACCCACCAGCTACTCCTTGGGAGAAAGATGAGGGTTTTCTGCTCCCGTAAAGATGTGCAGTTCTGAAAATCAGCAGAGCCAGTCTATTGTGCCATATATGAGGTCAACTCCATGGCAGTGGATTTGGTTTTGGTTTGGGTCTGTGGGGGAAGTCCTTAAGAAATTCTTTAGTCACATGGAGGAGTCCCTGGGTGGTGCAGTTGGTTAACATACTGGCAACAAAGCCCTGTCACTCCTTACCTTAGGATTTACTCACTCTTTGAAACAGGCATTTATTTACACACAGTTTGACCTCATGATGGTGTTCAGTAGATGTGGATCTTACTTATTTGCATTGTTCTGTGACAGTTGCAAAATTCGTTAGTGGCTCAGGGATCAATCCTCTGTGGACTGCCCCGAAGCTAGATGAAGCAAGCGGGTTCTCCCTGATTCATCCTCCCTCCTTAGCAATGCTTGCTAGTCAGGATAACATAGTGCCCATTAAAGAAACTGCCTGTGTCACTTTAAATTTGTGACCTGGGCGGGAGGGAGGGTCATGATCACAAGTGACAGAAACTGACGCTTGACTAACTTAGGGGAAAAGGCCTAATGGTGGATAAATGTTGGGAAGACAAGAAAATGTGGCAAATGCCTGGGCAATCTCAGGGCTGTGAAGCAGGTAATGGCGAAACACTCCTCCTGAGGCCAAAGCGTGCCCTCTGTAGTACATTAAATCACATTCACACACACCCATTCATGTTCACATGGGACCTGAGGCTATGGCCTTACTTGGAGAGGAGGTCTTGGCAGATGTGCTTAGATAAGTATTTCAAGAGCTCCATCTTTCTGGGTTTAGATTTCAGATGGATACTACATGCACTGATTGGTGTGTTCTTATAAGAAGAGGAGTGGGCACACAGAGACCCCGTGTGAAGACACTGGCAGAGATTGGATCAGTGCATCTATAAGCCAAGAAATATCAAGGATTAGCAGCAGTGACCGGAAGCAGAGAGAGGCTACTTTGATTCTCCTTCAGAGTTCTCAGAAGGAATGAATCTTGCCCACACCTTAATTTTAACCCATTGTCCTTCAGAAAAGTGAGAGAACAAATGCCTGCTGTTTAAGTCACTCGATTGGTAGCCATTTGTTACAGCTACCCAAAAGAACCATTATGGATTGATCTGTAGCCCCCTCAAAATATGTGAGAAATTTGAACCTTGGTGGACATGATCCTGTTTGAAAAGAAGGGAGTTCTTTTGTAATATAAATGAGGCCGTATGGCCACTGGAGATCCCTTCATAGAGGGGTTTAGAAGAGGAGATGGGTCAGTCAGGGTGCGAGGTAGTACCGATGAAGAACACAGCTTTCCCCCAGATCCTGTATGCTTCCTCCCCCCAACTACCATGATCCAAATTCTACCTTGCAGGGCTGGATAGGGCAGAGGTTGTACACTGGTGCATATGGGGGCTGGAGGCACAGGGAATCCAGGGTGGATGATACCTTCAGGACCAAAGGTGTGAGGGGCGATGCTGGGAGAGTGGAGGGTGAGTGGGTTGGAAAGGGGGAACTGATTACGAGGATCCACATGTGACCTCCTCCCTGGGAGATGGACAGCAGAGAAGGGGGGGAAGGGAGACTCGGGATAGAGCAAGATATGACAAAATAACAATGTATAAATTACCAAGGGTACATGAGGGAGGGGGGAGCGGGGAGAGAGAGGAAAAAAAAAAGAGGACCTGATGCAAAGTGCATAAGTGGAGAGCAAATGCTTTGAGAATGATTGGGGCAGGGAATGTGCGGATGTGCTTTATATAATTGATGTATGTATATGTATGGATTGTGAGAAGAGTTGTATGAGCCCCTAATAAAATGTAAAAAAAAGAAAATGATTAGGGCAAAGAATGTACAGATGTGCTTTATACAATTGATATATGTATATGTATGGATTGTGATAAGAGTTGTATGAGTCCTAATAAAATGTTAAAAAAAATGAGGCCATATGAGAATAGGCTTGAGCCTAAACCTAAACACTTCTGAGTTAAAGGCCAGGATAGACCCAGTAACACACAGTACGGGGAGAAAGATAACGAGGAATGCCAAGGAACTTTCTGGTATCCACAAAGAAGGACCCTGACCTAGAGTCGCACCCCAAATTTGAACCTGTAAGCTCCAAAGCAGGGGGAAAAGTGTTTTAAGGCTACTGACTTGTTGGATAATTTTTGGTTAAGGAGATTAAGACAGGAACTTAAGACATCCTCCAATCCTTCCTCTGGCTTCGTTCCATTTTTCTCACATTCAAGAGTCCTCCTAGAGGATTCAGTCAGGTTGTTGTTGTTGTTGTTCAGTGTCATAGGGAGGGTTTGGATTCATTGTGACCATGCATACAACAAAGTCATACACTGCCCGGTCCTGTACCATTCTCACCGTTGTTCTTAAGTTTGAGCCCATTGTTGCAGCCACTGTGTCAATCCCATTTGTTGAGGGCCTTCCTCTTTTTCATTGCCCCTCTACTTTCCAGAACACGATGTCCTGCTCCAGGGACTGATCTCTCCGGACAACATGTCAAAGTTAAGGCGAAGTCTCATTATCCTTGCCCTGAGGAACATTCTGGCTGTACTTCATCCAAGTTAGATGGGTTTGTTCTTTTGGCAGTCCATGGTACATTCATTACTCTTTTACATCACTACTAATCAAATATATCTATTCTTCTTTGGTCTTCCTTATTCAGGTTTCAACTTTCACATGAATATGAGACAGTTGAAAATACCATGGCCTGGGTCAACCCGCCCCAGTCCTCAAAGTAATCTCTTGCTTTTCAACACTTTAAAGAGGTCTCGTGTAGCAGATTTGACTAGTGAAATGTGTCATTTGTTCTCTTCTCTGCTGCTTCCATGAGAATTGATTGTGGATTCAAGCAAGACAAAATCCTTGACAATTTCGATCTTTCCTCCATTTATCATGATGTTATCAATAGGTCCAGTTGTGAGGGTCTGGGCTTTCTTTACATTGAGTCATAATCCAAACTGAAGGCTTTAATCCTTCATCTTCATCAGCACGTGAATCAAGTCCTTCTCATTTTCAGCAAAATTGTGTCATCTGTATAATGCAGGTTGTTAATAGGCCTTCCTCCAACCTGATGCTCCATCAGGCACTGCCCCTTAATGAGTTTAGGTCATGAAGGATAGTCCTCCATAGGCACATTGATTATTACACTACCACCCTCACATAATAAATTCAGAGAGAGAAAATTTCCCCAAAGCAATGGAAAGCTTACTAGAGAAGTGGAGGGTGCTAAAAGCCAAAGGTGACACAAACTGGAAATCAATACTAGTTTTCAATACCTGCAGTCATCTAATAGTTCACTGCAATATCTAAGGAAAGGTGAGGAGAACTGGGGCAATTCCATTAAAAAAAAGACAATGCAGGGTATATAAGTCCGTCATTCCTCTGGAGAAGAAAAACACATAGTTGGGTTGTAGAGCTTTGTTTGCTAATCAACCGAATGTAGTTGTAAGGCAGGGGTGTGTGTGTGCGCGTGTGTGTGTGTGCGTGCGTGTGTGTGTGTGTTGAAGGGAGGGGCTTGCCATTCTATTTCATAGCCAGGAGAAAGATGAGCCTCTTCCCATATCTTTTGCTCTGTGGCAAGTTACTGATCTACAAGGAACTTTTATTTGACAAGGACATTGCCGAGCAAAAAACGGGAAGCTTGTGTTCATCTCTGCTGAGAGGTGGAGTCAAAGAGATGGGCTTTATGACAGACACCCTGATCGTGCAACCAAACTATGAAATGGCCTCATACATTCAACACACATTTGCTGCACCTTCCCAGTGTGCTGCCCAGATATTACCAGGCAGAGTGTTTTATGGGCAGCATTTTAGAGTTAGGCAGGCAGAGGGAGTGTCTTTGTGGGTGTTGCCTTTACCAGTCCTTGGATTGTTCTGGGACAGGCATGTCTTTTTCCTCTAAAGTAACTGATTGCGTGTAAAGAAGGAGTCTCCTCAGTAAGACGGGTTGAACCAAACCCAACCTATGACAATCATCTCAATTGGAACACATAGCGACCCTATACAAATACCTGTAGGGTTTCCAAGTTTGTAACTCTTTTGGGGGGGTCAACTACCATATCCTTCTCTTGCAGAACCACTACAGAGTTGAGTGTTGTGTTAGCAGCTGAATGCTTAATCACTGTGCCCATTTTGTTTGCTGAGCCGCCCTCAAAACACTGAACAGGTTTTCTGGGTACCAAGCATGTCCACTTCTATATCATGCCTAGGGTGTTTTCTCCAAGTTGATAGGAGGTGCAAATCAGTTACTAGGGGTTTGGCAGAGTCAGTATGGAAACTGGGAGGGTGTGTGAAATTTGAACCAGAGTAGAACAATTCCAAGACACTTCCTAGGGATTCCTGGCATATAATATGCAAATGATAGTCAAGATATATAACTGTGTCTCTGTTCTTGGTTCTGTCAGTACCTGGTGTGGCCACAAAGGAGAAACCTGGTCTCCTGCTATTTTGAGCATCTAGTGTGAATGACAGGAGATAAGTCACATGCTAATGAACCCTGGTGGTGTAGTAGTTAAGCACCATGGTGCCCGGCTATCAAAGCATATAGCATCTGGGGTCTTAAAGGCTGGAAGATAAACAGGGGGCCATGTAGATAAGAAACAACAAAGTCCACATGGAAAAAGCACACCAGCCTACACCAACATGATCGCTGAAGACAAAGCGGGTGCATAAGCACATGTGAGCATGTTTTCTTGATGTGCACTCACCCTTTACATACAACTCTCTTATACATACGTGTTTCTGTGGATTTGTTTCTCGAATGCACCCAGACTAACATAAGCAGCGTGGAACGCATTTTAGAAGCCTAGACAAGGGCAGGGCAGGATATTCAGAGGGACTGGATCCAGAATTAGAGAGGAAGGAGCCCTGGTGGCAAAACGGGCTGTTAGCTCCCTGTCCCAAGGGGGACAATGAGACTGCTGGCTCCCATGAACATTTACAGTCTTGAAAACTCCATACAGGGTCACTGTGGTTGGAATCCACTGGACGGCAGTGACCTTTTGGGATTGAAGGTGGAAGCCACCAATGACTTCCTGCCATTGAGCCAAGGAGCCTCCGGAGAGTGTGTGAACTTCTGGAATGCAGTGAACAACCTCTGCACATCTGCTTTTCGTGCTGCCCAAGTCATGCCCTTGGCCTTTGCTTAAACATATTCATCCAGAAGTGAACCATCACAGCTGCTCCCTCGGGAAGCTGGGGGCTGAGCTCTCTGGTTCCACTCTGTCAGCATTTCTGGTCCGGGTACCTCCCCTCTGCCCCGGCACAGGCAATGTGCTTTTGGAAGCAGTGCTCCCTGGGTAGTGGGTGTGATTTGCCTCCTCTGGCCTAACATGATGAATGCTGAGAGGGGGTGGATACTAGGGGGTTAAACTCCCTGAACTTTACCTAGCCCAGGGGAAAACTTATTATTTAAAGTAAGCTTTAGACAGAATCTTTAGAAAGAGAAATGGTTAACTTTATGTACACAATTACTCCCCAACACATAGGCTCAACCTCATAGGCTGTGGATGACCTTGAGCAGGTGCTCAGTCACAATGGGTTTCTATCAGGATTGAGAGTTCAGCTCTCTCAACTCTCCAACTGGTTATTAGCACCATAGTCTCGTTTCTATTTTTGTATTTACTTTGTTTTGAGGGGGAAAAGACTCCCAATCCAACTATATTTTATTATGAACTCCTTTGCTAAGTTTTACACAAGAAAAAGGCACAAACTGCTGTTCTGGATGAAGGAGAGCATCCGCATGAGGCCACAATGGTGTCGGAAGGACCCACAGCCACAGTGACTTAAATAAAATGACACCCATTCTGTCCTGCTGACTCTGACTCATAGTGACTCTGTGTAGGGATCCTGAAGTTGCTACCTTTACAGGAAGCAATACCTCATCTTTCTCCTGTGGAATGACTTGGCTTTGAACCAGCGACCTTGCTCTTAATAGTCCAACACTATCCAGCATTACCACCTGGGCTCCTGAAAACTTAAATAAGACATAGAAAACAAACAACTTTGTCACAAAATTGTGACTGAAGACAGATCAATTCATGGAGTTTCAGGAGGGCCTGTGAGAGCATGAGCGGGACCTTCATTGGGATATGCACACTACCGTATATCGTTGAGTGTGGCCCGGGGAGTGGATGCAAGCACACTGCCTGAGGGACAAGCTTTGCACTGCCAGTCAGCAGTAAGAAAGAACTCAATGGTGGCTGAATCTGTGGCCCCTCAAAATGGATGTAGGGTCTCCACATAGACTCTCACTGTGAGCCACAGCCTATTGCTCAAAATTTAAGCTCAAATACGACTTAAACGCCAAACATTCTGTTTCCTTAAAATAGGGTACTGCCAGGAACAGCTAGAAGTCTGCATGACCTATCAGATCTCAACGCCGATCTCAAATCACTTCACATGATCCATTCTACCAGGCATGTCAAGGACAACTAGAGGTCTGCATGAGCGAGCCCAAATCGCCTCCTCACTTACCCATTCCAGAGGCTGTGCCTGTATAACCTATCGACTAACACATTCCCATATGCCGTGGTTATGAAACCAACCATCATGCTGGAATAAGGACCAATCACGATGCAAGGGTCAGGGTCAGTGGGAAAGCAAAATAGGGGCTGAGGGGAGCCAAGAGGGGTCGCTTCACTCAATCCCTAAACCTGATCTAATGTCACTAGACTGGGGTCTTCCTCACATCTCAAGGGCACCCGATTCATGATTGAAGTGAATTGTGCTTATTCAATCTTTGTTCTGCTTGCTGTTTTGCTGTGCTGCATCCTCTTCTTGCTTTTTTGTGCATGGCTCCCTCTGTTGTGGTGACAAATGGCTTGAGAGGGATTTGACATAGGGAGAAAGCCCACCCACATCAACTGTCACCAGAAGCAGACACTAAGTCCATTTCTCTCACCTCACAGAACTATGCACACCAGACACTGGTAGGGCTGTCTGGGAGGGGAACCCTTAGTGCAGTGGTTCTCAACCTGTGGGTTGCGACCCCTTTGGGAGTCATATGACCCTTTCACAGGGCTCACCCAATTCATAACTGTAGCAAAATTACAGTGATGAAGTAGCAAGAAAATCATTTAATGGTTGGGGGAGGGGGGCATCACCACAACAAGAGGACCTGTATTAGGAAGGTTGAGAACCACTGCCCGAGTGTGTTTAGGACTTTGCTGCCCTCAAGGTCATCAGACATTCCTGAAGGCAGAGCCACTGCAGGAAGCCCTTCTGGGAAATGCCCTGAAGACAGGTCTCAACCAACTCCACCCTCACCCTCTGAGATCCTAATCATAGGACGCATGGAAATGCTCCCTGCCTCTTCGAAGGCTGTAAGTCCATGGGAGCAGAAAGCCTCCTCTTTCTCCCTTGGAGTGGTGGCTGGTGAGTTCAAACTGCTCACTTTCTGGCTAACATAACCCACAGACCAGCTCCCCCTGAGCTCAGTTTGGTTTGCCGCACAGCACACATTGTTTGGAACCTTCTGAAATAGCTATGCACATGTGCAGGTTGGGGGGATTTCGCACAAGATGCAGTTTTCCACCCTCTCTTGGCAAAAATAATTTTTGCAAAAGGCTTGTATTCTCTTCTGGATCTGAGTAGCAGCTACTCTCATGAAGTCATAGCACATACATCCATGCTACAGTCCTCCCAACTCCCTAATGTCTTACGCCGAGTCTGCTCCATGCTTTTCTGTGTCCTACATGGCAGCTGTAGGCACCGAAGGCATGGGCTCTGCAGCCTGGGTCCAAATCTCTCCTTCCCACTTCCTCACTGTGTGGTCCTAGGCTCATGACTTTATCATCCTGTGCCACTGATTTTTCATCTGTAAAAGGAGGCCAAATAGAGTCCACACATAGGCTTGTTAAGTGGAATAATTGAATTATTATACACAAAAAGCTTAGAACGGTGCTTGGCATCTTGCAAATACTATTAGGTGGTTTAGCATAGGGACTGGGTCATCCATTACATATGCTCAGGTTCAAACTTCCGGCCAGGAAGGGGTGGTACACCTAGGTGGGCATTACACCTGGATTGGCCCATCTGGGCAAGGTGAATTCAATCCAGCCATTGGGGTTGACCATGACCGTCAACCATGCCTCCCTATGGAGGAATTGAAAAGGCAGGATCTTGACCGCTCCGATGTCTCCCTTCACCCACTTTTCTGTTGTCTGTCCCCCAGAGAGGAGGTCACATGTAGATACTTGTAATCAGTTCCCTCTTTCCAATCCACCCTCCCACAACCCTCTCAGTATCACCACTCACAAATTATCAAGGTTTCTTGAGGGATGGGGGAGCGGGGAGGGAGGGGAAAAATGAGGACTTGATGCCAGGGGCTTAAGTGGAGACCAAATGTTTTGAGAATAATGAGGGCAATGAATGTACAAATGTGCTTTACACAATTGATGTATATATGGATTGTGATAAGAGTTGTATGAGCCCCTAATAAAACGATTTTTTTAAAAAGAAAAAAAGGCAGGATCCCGGAGCCCACTGAGTGACTTTCTCTCTAGCAGCTTCTAGGTAGGCTGTGCCCCGTGAGGGGCCCCGAGGTGCCTGTGTAAACCTGAAACTTCTTCTCTCAAAAAACCCACTTGGATCACAATCCAGGCTTCGAATTGAATTCTTTCTCGCGCGAAGCCAAGGCCTGAGGTATATCTCTCCCAGGAGAGATCTAACAATAGTATCTCTTATTATAGCATTAGGAGCCCAGGTGGTGTAGTGGACTGTGCATTAAGCTGCTAATCGCAAGGTCGGGGGTTTGAACTGACTAGCCCGTCCGTGGGAGAAATATGAGATTGTCTATTTCTGTAAGGCAGTGGTTCTCAACCTTCATAATGCCCCCACCACCCTTTAATACAGTTCATGTTGTGGTCACCTGCAACCATAAAATTATTTTCATTGCTACTTCATAACTGTAATTTTGCTATTGTTATGAATTGGTTGACCCCTGTGAAAGGGTTATTTGATCCCCAGAGGGGTCGCGACCCACAGGTTGAGAACCGCTACTGTAAGGATTTAAAGTCTCAAAACCCCAAAGGGGCAGTTCTTTGTCCTATTGGGCCGGTATGAGTGGGAGTCAATAAAATGGTAGTTAGGTTTTTTTCTGCATCAGTATCAGATTCTGGTGGCAATCTCAGTCATCACGCATTGTGGTCTGGTTTGAACTCTGGTAGATCTGTGGGAAATGACTGCCCTGGTTTGAGGTGAGGGTCACGGTGCTTCAGTGGTAGATCTCTCATCGTCTTTCACCGGGAAGACCCGGGTTCGATTTGCAGCCAATGTGCCCCAGACTGTCAGTGAAAGTTTGTGTGTTGCTATGACACTGAGCAGGCTTCAGTGATGTTTCCAGACTGAAATAGAATAAGGACGAAAGACCTGATTATCTCCATCCACACATCGACCTATGGCCCTCCACGGTTGGCTTCCCTTCCCAGCCCTGGTGATAGCACAGACTGGCATAGTTTGCTCCGCTTCCCATGAGGTGCCCATGAGAGGCTGACTTGACAACCACGGTCAAGATCAACAGCTTGAACTCCTTTCTGGGTCTACAGAAACAAGAACAACCTTCTGAAAGGAGGTCGCATTGCTATTTGGGACTGGGAGAATGCCTTTGTGACAAGGATTGTGCTCTGGATCCCAAAGGCGACTTTTAAACACAGCCACATAGCAACTCCGGAAATTGCCATAGTAGAAGCCAGGTTTAAAAAAAAAAAAAGTTCTACTGGCTTGCTCAAAGGAGGCCAGAGTTGGATGGGGGTGGGGTGGGGTGGGGTGGGGTGGGGTGGGAGACTCCTCTAAAAATGAACAAATTTGTTTCCTTACATATTTGTCATGTCCTTTGGGCCTGAAAGAAAGGGGGGAAAAAGCAGAAGAGAGGAGGAAACGGCGACTGACAGTCTCTTGTTGGTATTCCCACAGCATCCCCTCCTTAGGCACTTGCTGCCATCTCATCCAACTCCACTCAGTATATTTTCACCCAGCAATGATGCAGAAATGTCTGTGTACTCCAGTGTTATTGTAGTCGGGCAGCGTTTACGGGTTTGACTTTCAACTCAGCATGGCAGGACGTCTAGAAGCAATTATAACCAGCACCTGCTCTGTCTGTGCGGCGGGCAGGCAGTGACGGATCCCCAGCTTCCAGAACACTAGTGCCCCCTCCCAGCTCAGGATAATGACGGTGACACTCGGCCTCCTTGTTGTCTGGGGGAGCTCTAGGAGCTCTCCTCTGAAACCTCATATTATTGGCATTTCTTTGAGTGAGCACATCAAATTAGTGACTGTAAAGGAAGGTGTAGGAGATGATTATTGGTGACAAGACAAGCCTCAACCACCTCCAGAGAGCATGTCTCCTAAGTGCAAAGTATGGAGAGGGAGGAAACAATTGACCACAAATGGAATAGGCTCTGAGTCTCGCCACACAATGTATGTGCATGGTCACTGAGGCGCCAACATTATGGCTGGAGGACGGATATGGTTTGTGCAGCCGTGATTGCCATCCAGAACGTGCCGTGCTATTGTGAAAAACGATTTTTTTATTCTGAGCAAATCTCTGCTTCCACTTGCTTTAATGCTTCGCCAGAGAGCCAGGGACTCTGGGAGGGGTGGGGACGCACAGGGCTGGGCTGACCTCAGGAACTCATGTGTAAAGGGCTTTTTCTCACTTGGAAGCAGGCTGGGTTCACAGCTGTTCTTTCTGGTAAAGCTTGTTTCTGAACCTTGCCACGTCTGAGTCCGAAGAGGGAAATGAAGGTGACAAATGCTGCGAGGAGCCCTGGGCACATCTTGGCTATGGTCCTGCTTAAGTCTGTTTCATTTGAATCCCAGTTTTACCTTTCCTCCTTTCTGGGTTCCGAAGCATCAGATGGGTGCCAAACGCTTCCACGGACAACTAAAGCTGAACAAGGTGCAGGCAGATGAAGAGCAACGGGAGGTTGGTGTTTGGGAGAATGAATACTTGGGCTTCCTAGGCCGGTCCAGCTGGTGGTTAGAGCCCTGTTTCAGATTCCACTGAAATCTCCTAGTGTCCAAGGACCAAGTGGCTCCTAAGTCCAGAATTTCTGTTACATGTCTCACCAAGGAGAAGCTGGGCCCAAATGCATTGAAGAATAAAGCAGGAGCTTGGCTTGTGAATCCACTCTCTGATTCTGAAATTTCAAAGGCTCCGTGCACAGACATTTCAACACTGAAAGCACAGCAGGGAAAATCAAAGACTTGGGCTTCCTCCTTGCCCCTCTTTTAGGGCTTTTATGGTTTTCCAAGGCGCCTCCTAGAGCCGAGTGTTGTATAGGTCATGTTTAAATATGTCGTAGTTCTGAGGGACTTGCTGTTCTGCTTTCTTTTGCAAGGAGACCCGGTTTCTTGTCTTGTGGCCAAACACAGAGCACAGATGTCTGTGGGCCCCCTCCCTTTCCCCTGACCTTTGCTCTCTTCTCTGGATACCCTACTGACCTGTTCTCCCTTACAAGATCTGAACTGCTCACACACTTCGTTAAATTCTCATCCTAGCGAGAAGCATCCGAGCATCTTATTAGAGCCTGTATGAGTTCTGTTCTGGATGCCTATTTGTGTAATTTCAGGTCTCTGGCATGGAAACGTCCCATGCCCACAGACCCACACAGGTAATATAAACTCCAACAGTAGTTTAAGGTTTAAGGTGGTCACAGGGAACACTGGGGCCCGTGTCTCCTGGTGAACCCCTCAGGCTGTCTAAAGGGGCTAGTTCCATCTCAAAGTAGCCATGCAGGAATGTAGACCGGTTAGGTAGCAAGACAAGGGGTTGTTCCTCTCCATGCTTAGGGGGCCCCCTACAGGAGGTTGGAAGCCAATGCGGGCTAAGCCCAAGCCAGGAGAGCTTAATTGACGCCTCCCAGCTGAAAACCCTTAAAAGGCTGGAATCTGGAGACCGCCGCCCCTTCCCTTCAGCTGCTTCTCTGCCTTCCACTCAGCAGGGCTGAGTGTGCAGTGTCATAAGGGTGCCCGTGTTCAGTTTAGTGTAACGCCGGAACCTTCTTCTCTCATGTATATAAACCCACTCGGATTACCAACCAGGCTTTGGTGTGAATTTCTTTCCAGTGTGTAGCCAAGGACCGAGACATTTCCCACCCGAGAAACCTAACAGACCCAGACTTACAATAAACCCATATTTTTATTTATAAGGCAAGAGGTGACCAGGTCTAGACAATAATGGTGAAGAGGGCCCTGGGTTTGAGAAAGATTCTGAAGTAGAATCCATAACCCTTAGAAATGTATTGGCCTTAGGGGAGGGGCAAAGAGGGCTGGATTGAGAAAGTCTCTGGCATCCAGTTCTGACTTGACTTCTGGATCCTGAATCCTTCAGGGCCATGACCTTGCCCTCCAGCCAGACCTTCCAATAGCCATCTTCTCAGAGCCTTGTTAAGTTCTCATAATACATTACACCTGCCATCCTGTGAGCAGCTACCAAACCCAGGCACTTTTTTCAAAGACAAGCTCGCTCTCTCTACCCCTAAGAGCAGGTAGTTTGGGGATGATGGATATGAGATACCACAGAAGACAAATCTGTTATCTTCCATGGTGCACAAAACATGCTGTCACAACCAGGACTCGTGACAATCCCTCAGTTTCCTAAATTGCTTCACTGCTACTTTTTAATTAAGCCTCATTAGATTGTCACATATTGATAAGAGGGATGACCCTGAACTAGATGCATAAATTAAAGCTATCCTCATCCTGTGCTTTTATATGAATGTGTTAATTATTTTTGTCATTAGGGAGAATAATGGAGGGATGGAGCAATACCAAACGGAGTTTGACAAAGTGAATCCGTCACCCAGTGAGTCTGCAATTAACACCAAGGGACAAAGGTAGGATTCCCTGTAATAAATAACCTTCCTCCCTGATGCTAATGGAGACCCAGCAGGACCCACTGTTGTGTTGTCGCAGTTGTACACGGGCCCTTAGAGGAGACAGAGCTGGTGTTTCAAACGAGTCTTGTTTGCCCCCAGTTGGCTCACACATTTGTTTTTTAAACGGCATAATCACTAACATTTAAACACAGGGTGATGTCACGTAACAATCTGCAGCTTCTGAGAAATGGAGAGGCCCGACTTTGCTGGTTGACAGTGCAGAGGGACTGGGGGAGCAGTCAGATATGGTGATCAGAGTTTGGAATCCTTGCTTTCCAAGTACATGTGTCAAGGAGTTCAAGGGTTCAGAAATTTAGGAGGGAAGTTCCAGAAGACAAGTTTGTGTGGTCGATAATAAACCAATATAGGGGTTGAGATTTCAATCTGTTGGCTATTTATTTTGTGCTTGGTAGCCAACCAGCCCAGAATTCCTGACCTCGCCGACCTGTGAAACAAGGACCATTCCAGAATGACATAGAAGCAAGCACGGAAGCGAGGGCATCCATTACCCCGAATGCGTAGGGGTCAGGAACTAAGTGCTTTCTGTAGAACAGCTCCAGAAGGCAGACCTTTGGCTGGAAAACCTGTTAGGGAGCTAGCATAGGGACTGGCAGGCCTATTACACATGCTCAGAGGTCCAAGCTACCGGCTCATGAAGCAGTGGCTCACTGCATGCTCAGAAGTTCAGGTTTCCAGCCAGGAGGGGGAGCTATGCCTGGGTGGGCGCTGTACCTGCATTGGCTCACCTAGGCCAGGTGAATTCAATTCAACAATTCAGCCAATGGGGTCGACCCACGTCATCGACCACGCCTCCCTAACCGCTCATAAAACTCACGGGGATCCCAAACCAGGCCTCGGCGTGAGCTGTTTTTCGCGTGGAGCTAAGGACCGAGGCACACCTGTCCCCGGAGAGGTCGAAAAGAAGTGGAGCTGTGTGATTCGGAGCTATGAGGTAAGCCGGCCCCAGGAGTGGGCTCTCCCATGTTGGTCTCACGGATTGGGGGCCCCTCTGGGCTCCTTTTACCTCACCACCCTCGGGAGATTTGTTGGGTTGAATTCACGGTGTCCGTCTTTGCGCCGTTTCTTGCTGGTGTCCGTCTTTGCGCCGTTTCTTGCTGGTGTCCGTCTTTGCGCCGTTTCTTGCTGGTGTCCGTCTTTGTGCCGTTTCTTGCTGGTGTGCGGGACTTGACGTGCCTGCTTTCCCGGGAACTCGCCTGCCTTCCCGGGCTGCATTTGTGAGGGGGCTGGGAGGCTGCTGCCTGGAGGCTGGGAGGATTTTGACTCCCAAAGCCTTCTTGAGGCTCAGTGTATAAGGTTTATTTGGACGTGAAAACGGAATCAAAGATGCAATTAACGAAGTTTTAGAAGCAGGCCTTATTGAGAAGCTTGCGGGCGGGTTCAGCAACTCAGGGTATTGAGCTATTGAAGCCGCGCAGGGGGAAAAAATCCTGGCAGCGTTTTTATGCCCACTGCTGGCAGGCACATCTGGGGAGGATCAAAGCTGGCGAGGATCTGCGCACACAGGTGCTTCAGAAGGGAGAAGGTTGTTAATCTTACCTATATGTCAGGGACGCGTGGAGTGACCATATCTTCAGAAAACATTCTGGCTTTGGGACGAGTTGGTTCCAGGAATTTGGGGTTGAGCAGGGGAGGGGAGGTCGGTTAGGGGTCAGCCTTGAGAGCTAAGATGGAGGTGCAGGACTCAAAATGGAGTCTGTTGTGCCAAGACCGGACATTTTAGACTGTGCCCTATAGGGAAAAGGGATGTAACCATTTCTGTAACTGCTTCCTGTGGGTAGTGGGTAAAAAGCAAGGGGAGGGGCTTTTCAGGCAGAGTACTGACAGTTGCGGCCTAGCACAGGGTGGAGAGGTTGGTATTGCTGGTGAACTGCTATACGGGTAATTTCGCGGAGTCGACTTTGCCGGAGCTGGATGAGACAAGGAGCAATTAAGAGCAAAATTATAACTAAAATTATGGGTCCTAGTATGGGGGCTAGGAAGGAGTACAGAGAAGAGTTCCACCAGGAGGAAGATCCATCTGTTCTGAATCTGTTGTTTTGCAGCTATCGGTTTAGCTTGTTGAGGATCTGGACTCTAGTTTCCACAATCCCCAGTTTATTGATATAATAACAGCCTTCCTCCTGGAGGAAGAGGCAGGTAAAGCGCGGTGGTTCTGCAAGGCAACTTGGGCAACAGAGGTTATTTGTCTTTGCAGGGAGGCTAGAGACTTGGCAGAGGCATCGACTGCCAGCTGGAAGCATGCGGTAAACTTATCTGCTGTGATGATAGTGTCCAAGGGCTCCGCCGCTGAGTCCTACTGCAATTGCTGCTGAGGCGAAGGAGATTCTCACTGCTATCGGGAGAAAAACTGCTCTTTTAGTTTGACGACTGTATACTTGGATGTATTTGTCCTGGAACTCAGCCGGAGTGTATATAGGGAGCTGCGGAACCAGAGTGATGGGTAGAGGTAGAATTGATGTTTATATGCATAGTGAGTGTATGGTTGCACCAAAAGAAAATTTTTTCTGGCCCTGTTAGTGGTTTGGAGGGGATTTGAGTGACATTACATGTCTGTGTCGATGGATTGGAGTAGCAAAAGGGCACTTGAGTGTTTTCCGGTTGGATGTACAGAGTGACGTTGGGGATGGTTATGGCTTTTGTGGTCTTTACGTTGGATGAAAATGACAGGGCAGGACCTGGTACTGCTACCAGAGGAGGGCGTTCTAGGGCCGCACACATGAAGCAGGTGGAGAGGTTGCCTAGTCCAGCAAAGTGGCGATGGCCAGTCCCTGCTGTAGCAGGGTGAGCCAGGAGAAGGGAGACTCAGAAGGTTTAGAAATTTAGTTAGTGAGTTGAAGGTCTTGGATCTGAATATTACGGTGGATGGTGGATTGGACCTGGAGTAGCGACCTCCATACATACAGTTTGGCGTCCAGAAATTTCTCTTGGCGAGTGGTGCACTAGGCTCCTGGAACCGGAGACGTCCACCAGCTATCCCAGGGGTCTGGGATTGTGAGAGTGTATTTAGATTGATGGTAGTAGAATCATCCCTGGGGACGAAGGGAAAGGTAATGTATCTGGCAGGAAGACCAAGGACACCCTACATTTTTCTGCATTCACTTTTTTGCACATTGGGTAGTTGCCTTCTGGTCATACAGGAAGCGTTTTAAAATCAGTGAAATTTAAGTATATGGGTGCTCTGCCCCCTGTGGGTGGGCAGTTAGCGGTGGCCAGCAAATAATCATAACACTTAGTGCAGGCGTAATTGGTATAGTTTTCAGTCAAGTAAAATCGCCAGGCAAAAGGGGAAATTATACTACGTTTAGCTGGCTGGCTTGGTGAGGTGAGTGAGGCAGAGAGACATAGGACCAGTAGACTGAGCAGACCACTGGGAGCCATGGTCAGAGTTTACTGCCATCTGGACTCGGGACAAATGTACCCAGGAATCTAGTCTAAGAACCTTGATTGCTGAGGGAGTGGTAAGGGACAGTGTAAGGGCCTTTCCACCGGGGTGCTAAGGGTTTGGGTGCAAGGGATTTAATTAACACAGCATCTCCAGGATGCACTGGTTTTTGGTGATCAGCAGAGGTCAGAGAGGGTTCAGGGATGGCAGAGTTGGCGTGTTGTCTAAGAAGGTTGTGGAGCAAGCACAAGTATGGAAGGTAAAAAGCTAGCAGAGGGCAATCGGTTGCAGGAAGAGGCGAGAAAAGGAAAGGTTGTCTGTAGAGTATTTTGAAAGGACTGAGGCCGGACGGCTCCTGAGGGGCTGCGCCAAGGCGAGTATAAGAGCAAAGGGTAATAGTTGAGGCCAAGAAAGTTGCAGTTCTAGGGAGAGTTTGGTGAGCTGTTGTTTTATGAGACTGTTAGCTCGTTCAACCTTACCAGAAGACTGGGGGTGTAGGCTGCGTGGAGTTTCCAGCAGATGCCCAGTGAGGCGCAAACTGCCTGCTGCACCATAGATATGAAGTCTGGACCATTGTCCGACTGAATTGAATCAGGCTGGCCAAAACGAGTAATGAAGTCTTGAAGAAGGTGAGTGGCGACTATGCTTGCACTCTCAGAGGAGGTGGGAAAGACTTTGATCCATCCTGAAAATGTGTTCACCATAGTGAGGAGATACTTAAACCGCTTATGCTTTGGCATGTGGGTAACGTTTATCTGCCAGTCCTGTCCCAGTAGGTGCCCTTACATCTGGTGGAGCTGTTTATGAGGGTGTTGAGCTTTCTGGCTATTGGAGAGGGCACCGATGTTGCATTTTGCATGTACTGTGTTGATAGTACTCCATAGTCCAGTGGGGTGAAATATGGGGTTAGAAACGTGTAGAGAGCTTTTGGCCCGATGTGTGGAGAATTGTGAATATTGGTGATGATTGTTTCCTGTTGTAACTTTGGGAGAATGAGTAAGTTCTATTTGTGTACCCACCATTTTTGTTGAGGAAGAGAGCAATACTGGGTGTTTTCCTGTTCAGTGTAAGTTGGAGTGTAAGTGGGAGGTAAAAAGCATACTGAGCTAGGAGCGGGAAAGTTGTTGGGCTAAGTCAGTAACAGGATCTGCAGAGTGGGAGGGAAGGGGAAGTAGGGCCTGAGTGAGAGGGCGAAATGGAGAAGGTAGTCCGCTACCTGGAGCACAACCCTGGGCTCGGCGAGGGTTACCGGAGTCGAGGAGCCAGGGCCTCTTCAGTCCATGAACCCCAGCAGCTCCATACCTTGCAGCTATGTGTCTGGAGTTTCCAGGATCTCGGCACCTCGGCTTTGCAGAGCCGGTGGCAGAGCCAGGGTCGGGCAGTTCGACTTCCAGTGGCCTGGCTGTTTGCACTGCGGGCAAGGCTTGGTAGGAGGCTTGGGATTGGGGCAAACTTTTGCCCAGTGGCCGACCCGGCCACATTTGAAGCAGGCTCCTGGCGGTAGGTGCCGGCTCCCCTGGGGAGCGTGGCGATGGATGGGATTGCCTGCCGGCCTTAGGGCTGCTACCAGGGCTTGGGAATGGAGGCTAACCATCTGTTGGACCCTCACCTGGCAAGTGGCCTCAGCTGGCTCCTCCCAAGCGTTGAAAACTTTAAATGCCATTTTTACCAGATCCTGCATAGGGGTTTCAGGGCCCTCCTCAGCCTTCTTTAACTTTTCTTTCTGATGTCAGGGGCTGACTGGAAGGTGAAGTGAGAGGCCAAAATAGAGGCCCCACTTTTTAGACCCTGGGTCTAAACGAGTGTACTTTGTGAGTGCCTCCTGGAGGCGGTTAAGAAAAAGAGCAGTAACTTCTCTCAGTTTTTCATAGTTGACAACCTTGTTGGAGACTGTTTCCAGACCTCTAATGAGGTACCTGAGCATGAGGTTTCTATAAGGAAGATCAGACGCCCGGCCGGGCTGGTAACTCCAACTGGGGTCCTCTATTGGGATGGCATGCGCCCCCAAGGGGACATTAGGGTCGATAGCGTGGTTTTTTTCTGTGTACGTTCCTCGGCAGTAAGGGTAGAAGCAAGGATCATTTGGATGCCATGCCAGGTTAAATCATACGTTTGGGAAATGTAGGTAAATTCTTTAATAAACTTAGAGGGCTCTGCTGAGAAAGAGCCCAGGTGGGTCTCTATCTGCGACAGGTCCTTTAAGGAAAAAGGGACGTGGACTTGAATGAGTCCCTATACACCTGCAACCTCTCTTAATGGACAAAGGGCAGCTGGAGGATTGTGGAAGCGGGTATGAAAGGCAAGCGGTGAGGACAGGAGAGAGCGATGGGATGGCGCAGCGGGCGGGGTAGACTGATAGAGCAGCGGAAGAGGCGCACTGAGGAGCTTGGCTGGATCTTCTGGGATTTGAATGGCAGGTTCTTTCTGCTGAGGAGATAGAGCTAACCGTATTTGGCGGGCGGAACAATGGCTACAGAGGTCAGGGCGGGAACGCAAGTCCCAAAAAGCCTGCACATAGGGGACTTCAGAATCCTTACCAGTCCTCCTGCAGAAATTGTCCAGGTCCTGTAGAACGTTGAAATCAAAAATGCCCGTTGGAAGCCAATGTGCGTGGTTGTTAAGCTGGGACTGGGGCCAGGCAACTTGGGAGAGAAAAACAAGTATTTTCTTTCACAAGGTCTGAGTGAGAGGGAGAGACTCATCAGGGCAGCCATAGACTGATTTTGAACGTAGGCAAGCGCCGTGCCTAAAGGTCCTGGAGATTTGGGTGGCTCTTAGGGGACCCCAAAAGAAGTGGGGAGCCGCACACCTATCCCGGGTTTTTGGCACCAAAACACAAGGTCTATTTGGATGTGAAAACAGAATGAAAGACCCAATTAACGAAGTTTTAGAAGCAGGCTTTATTGAGAAGTTTGCGGGCGGGTTCAGCAACTCAGGATATTGAGCTATTGAAGCTGCGCCGGGGGAAAGAATCCTGGCGGCGTTTTTATGCCCACTGTTGGCAGGCACAGCTGGGGAGGATCATAGCTGGTGAGGTTCTGCACACACAGGTGCTTCAGAAGGGAGAAGGTCGTTAATCTTATCTATATGTCAAGGAAGGATGGAGTGACCATTATCTTCAGAAAACATTCTGGCTTTGGGACGAGCTGGTTCCAGGAATTTGGGGTTGAGCAGGGGAGGGGAGGTCGGTTAGGGTTCAGCCTTGAGAGCTAAGATGGAGGTGCAGGACTCAAAATGGAGTCTGTTGTGCCAAGACTGGGACACAGTGTTGTGCCGCGGCTCCGGCAAGCAGCAGGCCTGGGGGCGCCTGCGTCCACCCCTGTTGGTTTGGGCAGGACTCTGGCTGGGTGGCCGGCTCCAGGCTGGCTTTCGGCTAGGCCGCAACCTGCGGCCTCCATTTTCCCAGCCACGTGACTCCACTCTCAGGCAGAATGGCACCACCTGTGTCTGTTGTAGCTACACTCCATTCCCAGACAGCAAACCGCCCAGACTGCCGGAAAGTTCAGCAGAACAAGTTTCATTTCCTGCGCAGGGACCAGACCATCAGCTCTCTTGAGGGGAGACTGAGCGGCCCCCCAGTCTAATTTTCCAAAGGTTTTTATACTTTTGCAATGTGCAGGTGTGCAAGCAGGCAGAGCTCAGGAGCGGGGTATTGTGGTTAGCCATTCTTAGTTGAACCAAAACTGCTCTGGTCCTTCTCACAAGCCTTCTGAACATCCATTTCCTTCTGTACGTTCCCTTGGGCTACGTCTGCACAGCCTAACTCCCCAGTATCAGCTAGTTCATTGGCAGTTCATAGCTAGTTTATTTACCATTCATAATGGCTTCTGAAAGCTCAAAATGACTTCTCTTGTCAAGGCTATTTAAGCTTTGCCCAGAGCTGCTATATTCTCTCCTGTTCTTAGCCAAGTTCAAATCATTGAATCTTCGGTAGCCAGCCCAGTGTATGGTGGGCTCAGCACTAAGAGTTTTGTGGCTTGTACTTTCTGTGTAAGGAATGCCACTAGCTTATTGGTTATGACTGGGCCAAATGTGAGGCTTAGCAGGAGGAGGATTAGGGGCCGGCTAGGGCCGTTCATAGGGTAGTTAGCCAGGCTGACCAATTAAGTAGCTTTTCAAACCAATTGGTTCCTCCATTTCTTTTCTTGACTCTTTGTTCTAATCCTTTCCTAACCCGGGCTCATCTATCTTTATTGATTCCCGAATGCTTTGCATAGAATTAGTTTCTCCCAATGCTGTGCACAGCATTCCTTGTTTCCAAAAGAGCAAGTCAAGCCCTCGGCGGGTTTGCAACACAACTGCCACAAGGGAGTCTAGGGATCTTTCTAAATGGGAGACAGGTTTTTTTTAATCCCTGTAGATCTAAAGCAATTTGCTGACTAAGAATCTGATAGTTTAAGTTTCCTTGTATTAAAGCAACTGACCCGACTGCAGCTAATCCCATAATCCCAAGCCCTGTTACCAGTGGGACCAATACTGGGGCTCTTTGAACTCATCCGGAAATTCCAAAGTTATCCCTACACCTCCTTCACCAGAACACAGGTACACTTGAGGACTAACATGCACTAGTACACAAATACCCGGGTCTGCTACTAATACTGGGGAAAAGAGACAGGGTGTTCGTCCTGTGGAACAAGTAAAGCAAGTACTCATTGGAGCAGATAACAAATTAGGATCAACATTTGGTTCAATGGGAACAGCTTGAAGGCAAAAATCTCGATATCTTGATATATTAAAGGGATACTTAGATGAATAAAAACACAGTCCTTGCCCTTGCAAATCTTTTAAAGGGAGCTTAGACTTGAGTCCATACTAACATCACCTATAGACTGCCGCTTTGTGTAATCCTTTTTACTAACATTTCTAATTGGATTACACTCTGTACCAATAGTGCTATTTGTACCTGTGCCTACATAGTAAGGGGAAGCAGGGTTCAGACAAAGCCAACAATCAGCTGTGAGGTGAGGATCTGAGTTCATAAATTGGAATACAGCATCCCGAGAATCAAACACAGAACCTTGAGGTGGCTCCTGAATGAGAAGGGCCCTGTGAGTTGGGCTGGCAGTGAACGGGAAAGTTACTGGAGAGTCTGGAGGGTGCGGCAAAGGAATCTTAATGACACCAGCTGTGGCTCTTCAGGATTTATCCCGAGGTTTGGGCCTTTGTACGGATGGCAGGTTGCCATATTTTACTTTGCTGGATAGAAAAGGTTTTCCTGGGATCTCTATCATTTACATAATGTTGAATTCCCCATGTTTTCCCAGGGAACCCAATAACGCTTGAATCCAATTCTTATTGGGTTACATTTGGAAACCATACACGTAGTGGGATCAAACCCTTCCAACGTGAGTCTCATTCTTGTAAAAATAATAGGGTCATCTTTAACAAGTTTCCACCCTGAAAATGATAGTTTCACAACCCCAAGCTGCACAATGATAATGTCCCTCCCCTTGGCAGTTAGGGAGTCCATGAGCCGGGCATATATAGACATGGTTTGTTTGGAGCCTTCTTTCTATAGAGGGTATTCCGCACCCATAGGACGGGATTCCAGTATAGGTCCCATTGTGCCCTTTACCTTTAAAGGATCCAGAATGCCAATTCTTTCCTAGCAAATCAAACAAATCAAAATGAAAACAGGGGGTCATACCCAGTATAAGAGGTTACATATTCACTGCTGGAGGTTAGAATAGCAGTCCACAGATGTGTTTCTGCTTGGGGGAAACACTGGGTGCTGTCAGCAATACTCGGAGAAAAACAATTAAGTTCTGTAAAGCCTTAATTTTGAGGGATTTTCCGTCTTTCTGGGTGTCCATCTTTTCAGGATATGCTCAGGGTGGGCTTTTTTTTTTTTTTACTTATGACTGATGAATCCACGGCCCCCTCCCCACTATTTTAACAGCAGTTGGTGTTGTAAGTATCACTTGGTATGGGCCAGTCCACCTAGGTTCTAAGGTGTCAGGTTGGTGTTTCTTTACCCATGTCCAGTTTCCTGGTTGCACGTTGTTGGCTGCCTGTTCCCTTTCCCTTGGTTAGGCCCAAAATGAAGGTGTCAGAGCAGATGATTTGTCTCTCACCTGTTGCACAGCCTGCAGGCACTCGATGAGGGAACGATTAGTGACTTCCATTATTTCTACTTCCTTCAATCTTGGGAGGATTCGGGGAAGGTCTGCCAAACATAAATTCAAATGGGGACATGCTTTTCACATAGGGAGTGCTTCAGACTTGAAGTAGGGCAAAAGGTAAAGTAAGGATCAACCCAGTTCTCGCAAGGTCCTAAATGCAACTTAACGAACAATTCCTTTAGGGTTCTGTTTATTTTTTCTACTTGCCCTGAAGAGCTTCCAGTTAATATTTAGAAGCATTGCTAAGACTTTAGTAATTTGAGCAATAAATGTTGGGCCATTGTTGGACCCCAAGGTGGTGGGAAGGCCAAATCTAGGGACAATTTTAGTTACTAATAATTTACACACAGTGGCAGCAGTTTCCTTCTTTGTTGGGAAGGCTTCCACCCATCCAGAACAGGTGTCTACGAACACCAGCAAATATCGGTAGCCATACTTTCTAAGTTTGATATACATAAAGTCCACCTCCCAGAATTCTCCAGGACTACTACCTCGAGCTCGTGGTTGGGGTTGCTCCTTTTCTTTTTGGGGTTGTTTACCCGAGCACAGTGCAATCAACGGTGGGTGACATCTGCCACCCAGTGTCCAAGCCTGGGTATGTAAAAGTGCCTGAGAAGCAACTGAGACAGTTTAGAGAGGATCCCAAATGCATACCTTCATGTAGTCCTTGAATCAGATCTCTCCCAGAGCTTCTGGCATGAATCTTCTTCCATCAGGATGGAGCAGCCACCCTGGATGCTCCCAGTCTTTTTGGCAGGCCAGCTCTTGGCTTATCTTTAGATCATTTTCTGAGTATGTAGGTTGTGGCTGTAACACTGGGGATGGCATGGTCACAGCCACTACCTTGGGGATTTGTGGCATAGTCCTGGCATTCGAGATCCACCGGTCCGGGGGACTGGTTAGGAGTGGTTCAACCATAGGTCCCCCTGCCACAGCAATATCCTGTCCCAGTGTAAGCTTCCTAGCTTCTATGAGTAGGATGGCCGTGGCAGCCTCAGCTCGCATGCAGCTCAGCCATCCTGCAGCTACAGAGTCCAGTTTCTTTGAAAGATAGGCCACAGGTCTCTTCCATGGCCGCAAGTTCTCAGTTAGCACTTCTTTTGCTGTGCCTCTGGCCTCACATAGACAATTGGAAGGGCTTTACTCTGTCTAGTAGGGCAAGAGAGGTTGCCCATATGAGCGACTTTTTAAAGGATTCAAACGCTTGTTGTTCTACTTCAGTCCATTTAAGTTCTTTTTCCTTTCCCCAGTACTTGCATATAGGGGTTTCGTTGTTTTTGCAAATCCCAAATTCCACAATGGACAGTACCCCACAGCTCCTAGAAACTCTTGCAACTGCCTCTTAGTCTCAGGGACTGGGATTTTGAGGATCGCCTCAGTGCGGCTGGGGGACAAGGTCCGTTTTCCCTCCTCCAGTTGGTAGCCTAGGTATACAGCTTTATGGACACACAGTTGAGCCTTTCTTGCAGATACCCTGTACCCCAATGGGCCAAGGACTATTATCAGGTCCTTGGTAGCCCGTTGGCATTCCTCCAGGGTTTCAGAGGCCAGGAGGAGGTCATCTGCATACTGGAACAAGGTGGTTTGGGGGTGTTCCTCCTTGTGTCCCTGTAAGTCTTCACTGGGTTGATGTGCAGGGGACACGGGTATGGAGAACAAAGCATCCTTTAAGTCCAAAACAGTATAACAAATTCAGTTTGACGGGATAGTACTCAGGAGGGTCTCGGGGTTTGGCACGTGGGGTGGCCCGTTTCTATCCTCTCATTTGCCTCTCTGAGATCCTGCACCGGTTGGAAGTCCTCAGTTCCCGGCTTCTGCATGGGCAGCAGGGGAGCATTCCATGTGGACTTGCAGAGGACCCAAATGCCTGTCCTCTTTAGTCTGCAAATGGGAACAGAAATACCCACTTTTGCTATCCAGGGAGTAGGGTTAGCTTGACACACCGGTGTAGCTGAGCTCAGAAGTTGTACGACCCCAGGCACCTGAAGTTCAGAAAGGTCTGGCAGGTTGTTCTCTGCCCAAACAAAAGGAATATCTTTTAGCGATTTATCAAGAAGTTCCTTTGAGCAGGTCTCTTCTGCTCCTTGATAAAACACATATCACTCTGACATTGGAGCGGTGAGCAAAACTTTTGGCTTTTCAAGTTCAAGGGTTAAGGTGGTTGTAGCAGATGAGAAAGTAATTATGGCTGCCATTTTTCATAATAAGTCACGATCAATTAGGGGAAAGGGGCATTGAGGCATTACCAGGAAGGAGAGTGTGTGTAACTAACTGTCTCTTGTGCTAAATCTGTTATTCTGGCCGTTGTCCATGGGTGTGCTTGGGTCTGCCCTGGGGCCCCTGTAATGAAAGCCTTTCCTTTTGACAAGGCACCTGTAGTCTTTTCTGAAACCAAGAAGGTGACCCCTTTGTCCACCTAGAAATTTACTGGCTGGCTCCCTACATGGAGAGTGAGCATGGGCTCTTTGGGGTCAAGTGAAACAGAGCCTGGACACCTTTATTCAGCTTCGAGCATTATTGTCTGTAGCTTCGATTTTTCTAGGCGAGGACTAGGCCCGTTCCCTCTAGTGGTGGCTCGTCTGCCTCTCCTGGGCTTTTCAAGGCACTGATTTTTCCAATGTCACTGTTTTGTATAGTAGGTACATGGATACTTCCTCAGGACTAGGCGAGTGAGAAGCGGGGTATTAGGGTTAGCCATTCTTAGTTGAACCAAAACTGCTCTGGTCGTTCTCGCAAGCCTTCTGAACACCCATTTCCTTCATGACATTCCCTTGGGCGACGTCTGCACAGCCTACCTCCCCAATATCAGCTAGTTCATTTACACTTCCTAGCTACTTTATTTTCTTTTCATGGTGGCTTCTGTCAGCCCCAAATGGCTTCACTCTTGTCAAAGCTGTTTCAGCTTTTCCCAGAGATCCTACACAGTCGCCATTGTAGCCGAGAGGTAACAGGGTCTGTGACCATGGCCAAGATGGCACCCACCAGTCCAAACATGTGGAAGGGCGCTGCCTAGGGAGCTGGGTGAAGAGGCCTGGGAGTTAGCCCTGCCTGGTCCCGGGAGCCAAAAGTTTCCCTTATCCCCTCCATTCCCTTTGCCTTTCTCCTGGTTTTTCAAACAAGCTGCTCTAGCCCTATAACGCCAAGCACAAAATTGTCATAATTCTTTTTTTTTTTTTTTAATATATTTTTTTTTTACATTTTTTTTTTCTTCTTTTACATTTTATTAGGGACTCCAACAACTCTTACCACAATCCATACATATACATACATCAATTGTACAAAGCACACCCATACACTCCCTGTCCCAATCACTCTCAAGGCATTTGCTCTTCACCTAAGCCCCTTGCATCAGGTCCTCCTTTTTTTTTTTTTTTTCCCCCCTCCCTCCCTTTTCCCCCCTCCCTCATATGCCCTTGGTAATTTATACCTCGTTATTTTGTCATATCTTGCCCTATTCGGGGTCTCCCTTCCCCCCTTCTCTGCTGTCCCTCTCCCAGGGAAGAGGTCACATGTGGCTCCTTGTAATCAGTTCCCCCTTTCCAACCCACTCACCCTCCACTCTCCCAGCATCGTCCCTCACGCCCTTGGTCCTGGAGGTATCATCCACCCTGGATTCCCTGTATCTCCAACCCTCCTATGTACCAGTGTACAGCCTCTGTCCTATCCAACCCTGCAAGGTAGAATTCGGATCATGGTAGTTGGGGGGAGGAAGCATCCAGGATCTGGGGGAAAGCTGTGTTCTTCATCGATACTACCTCACACCCTAATTAACCCATCTCCTCTCCTAAGCCCCTCTGTGAGGTGATCTCCATTGGCTGACACTTGGGCCTTGGGTCTCCACTCTGCACTTCCCCCTTCATTTAATATAATATATATATACACATACATATATACATATACACATAAATACACATAAATACACACACTTATATCTTTTTTTTTTTTTTGCATGATGCCTTATATCTGGTCCCTTGGGCACCTCGTGATCGCACTGGCCGGTGTGCTTCTTCCATGTGGGCTTATTTGTTTCTGAGCGAGATGGCCGCTTGTTCACCTTCAAGCCTTTAAGACCCCAGACACTATCTCTTTTGATAGCCGGGCACCATCAGCTTTCTTCACCACATTCGCTTATGCACCCATTTGTCTTCAGCGATCCTATCATGGAGGTGTGCAGTCAATGATATGATTTTTTGTTCTTTGATGCCTGGTAACTGATCCCTTTGGGACCACTCGATCACACAGGCTGGTGTGTTCTTCCATGTGGACTTTGTTGCTTCTGAGCTAGATGGCCGCTTGTTTATCTTCAAGCCTTTAAGACCCCAGTCACTATCTCTTTTGATAGCCGGGCACCATCAGCTTTCTTCACCACATTTACTTGTTCACCCATGTTGGCTCCAGCTGTTGTGTCGGGAGAGTGAGCATCATAGAGTTCCAATTTAATAAAAGAAGGTATTCATGCATAGAGGGAGTGTTTGAGTAGAGGCCCAAGGTCCTTCTGCCACCTTAATACTTGACCTATAAATATAGACACAAAGATCTATTTCCCCAACCTCCTATATATATTTGCATGTACATGTCGTTGTCTAGACCTCCATGAATGCCCTTTGACTTCTAGCTCTTTCCTCCATCTCCCTTGACCTTCCTCCTGCCCTACTACCATGCTTCATTGCCACCTGGGCTAGAGTATACCTCTTCTCTAAGCAACCTTACCCTTGATCATTTCCCACCAGGCCTGCCACTCCCCCTTCTCTACCCTTTGGGGTCCCATGTTTTTCACTTGTCCCTGGGTTTGTTAACACCACTTCCTTACCCCCCCTACCCCCCACCCCAAGTCCCCCCGGAACTGTCGGTCCCGTTGTTTTTCCTCCAGATAGTTCATCCAGCCTGTCCTATTCAGACAGACCTGTGGAGTCACTAACATGCACGAAAACTAGACAGAGGAACACAAAGCAACAGTATATAACCAGACAACAAAACAACCAAAACAAACCACTGAAAAAGAACAGAACAAAACAGTTCGCAAGAGAAAAGCTTGTAGTTAGTTCAGGGATCTTTGCTGGCCCTTAGGAGCGTTTTCCAGTCCAGTCTGTTGGGGCACCACGCCCTGACCCCAAAGTCCACTTTCAGCATTCCCTGGGGACCTTGCCACTCCATTCCCTTGCTGTTCCGCTGCACTCCCCCAGTGCATTGCCTCGGTGTGGTGGGATCAGGTCAGGTGCAATTCCCACACTGTGTCTCCGGTTCTGTCCCCTGTATCGCCCTTAGTCACTGAGGGGCATCATGTCTCATAGTAGGGCCAGCAATGTTGTTCTCTCTGTGGACTGGCTGCTCTACTCAGGAACATCATCCTCACGGCCTGGTGGGCCAGGCTGTGCTCCACTCTCTCCTCCTGCCCCTTCATCTGCTCCCGTGTGCTCTGATCAAATATGTCCATCTCCCATAGCTGCAGGGTCAATGTCGTCCTTTGGAACAAGTTCTTTTCGGGGGAGGGGCAGGAATCCACTTAATTTATGGTGCTGGGGCCTGCCTCCCAGACCTCTCCACCGGTTCCGTCCTCCACGCCGGGATAATGCATTCACACCTTGCGACACTGGGTTGAAGTCTGGTCCCACTTTCCCTGTGGAGATATAAACAATACCCTCCCCTTGGGTGGATTAATGCCCCATTTCTGTCATGCTGATTGTACTTACCTCAGGGGACTCATGTTGTACCTGTCCCTTTGGGACTGGCTTACCTCGCTTAGCATAATTCCTTCCAGCTCTTCCCATGAAATAACATGTTTCATGTGCTCATCGGTGCTTTTCAGTGCTGCATAATACTCCATTGTGTGTATGTGCCAAAGTTTGCTAATCCACTCGTCTATCGATGGAAACTTAGGCTGTTTCCAAGTCTTTGCTATTGTGAATTGTGCCGCAATAAACATTGGAGCGCATATGACTGGTCGTGTTTTATTTGCTGCTTCAACCGGGTATATGCCCAGTAGAGGGATGGCTGGGTCGTAAGGTAGATCAATTTCCATTTTCTTTAGGTATCGCCAGATTGCTTTCCACAGTGTCTGTACAAATCTGCACGACCACCAGCAGTGGAGGAGGGTTCCTATTTCACCACAGCCCCTCCAACACTTGTTGCTCTCTGATTTACTGATCTGGGCTAGCCTCAGGGGTGTTAGGTGGTATCTCATGGTTGTTTTGATTTGCATTTCTCTTATGGCAAGGGACTTCGAGCACTTTCTCATATATTTATTGGCCATATTGATCTCCTCTCTAGTGAAAGTTCTTCTCATTTCTTTTGCCCACTTCCTTAGGGGGTTAACTGTTTTCCTCTTTTTGCAGGTCATGATGGTGTTGTAGATTTTAGTAATGAGCCCTTTGTCTGACGTGTCATTACTAAAAATCTTCTCCCAGTCTGTGGGTTGCCTTGTCACCCTCTTGGCAAAGTCTTTCGAGGTGCACAGGTGTTTTATTCTTATTAGATCCCATTTGTCGATTTCCAGATCACCTGTGTGTGTCCCCTTCCCTGTTGCAGTGAGCCTATGTGCTCCCTGGGCCAGTGCTCTGAGATTAGTCCCGATTCCTTCCTTAATGGTCCTGATGGTTTGGGGTTTGACTTCTAGATCTGTGATCCACCTTGAGTGTATTCTTGTGCATGGGGTGAGGTAGACGTCTTGTTTCAACTTTCTACATGTGGATATCCATTGTTTCCAGCACCACTTATTAAAGAGGGCATCTGCTTCCCACTTGACGTTTTTGGGACCCTTGTCGAAGATCAGTTGTCTATATGCTGATGATTTTACTCCTGGGCTTTCTATTCTTTTCCACTGGTCTGAGTGTCTATCATTGTGCCAGTACCATGCTGTTTTGACCACTGTAGCTGTGTAGTAGGCATTAAAATCAGGCAGGGCGAGTCCTCCAATTGTGTCCTTCTTCTTGAGGAGTTCTCTGCTAATTCTGGGTTTCTTCCCTCTCCATATGAAGTTGGTGGTCAGTTTTTCCAATTCTTTGAAGAAGGTTGATGGTAATTGGATTGGTATAGCATTGAACTTGTAGAGTGCTTTAGGAAGAACTGTCATCTTTACTATGTTCAGCCTACCTAACCATGAGCAGGGGAGCTTCATCCATTTGTGAAGGTCACTTTTGGTTTCCTGTAATAGGGTTTTATAATTATGCTTATATAGGTCTTTAGTATTTTTTGTTAAGTATATTCCTAGGTATTTCAGTTTGTTCTTGGCTACTGTGAAGGGTACTTCCCTCTTAATCGCCTCTTCCATGGCCCTGTCCGATGTGTATAGAAACCCTACCGACTTCTGTTTATTGATCTTGTATCCTGCTACCCTTCCGTATTCCTCTATTGCTGTAAGTATTCCAACTGTGGAGTTTTGGGGGTCTTCAATGTATAGGATCATGTCATCTGCAAATAACGATAGTTTCACCTCCTCCTCTCCCAACTGGATCCCTTTGATGTCCTTCCGCTGTCTTATGTTGTTAGCCAGAACCTCCAAAACGATATTGAATAGAAGAGGGGACAGGGGGCATCCTTGTCTTGTACCCTTTTTCAGTGGTATTGTTCTTGTCTTTTCTCCATTGACTATGATGTTGGCTGTTGGTCTTTCATAGATAGCTTGTATGAGCTTGAGGAACTTACCTTCCAATCCTATCTTCATGAGTGTTTTGATTAGGAATGGATGCTGGATGTTGTCAAATGCTTTTTCTGCATCTATGGATATTATCATATGGTTTTTATCCTTTTTCTTCTCAATGTGGTGTATGATATTGATGGATTTTCGGGTGTTAAACCATCCCTGCATCGCTGGGATGAATCCTACTTGGTCGTGATGAATGATATGTTTGATGTTCCTTTGTATTCTATTGGCCAATATTTTGTTAAGGATTTTTGCATCTATGTTCATTAGAGATATTGGTCTATAATTCTCTACACTTGTGGGGTCTTTTCCCTGTTTGGGTATCAAAGTAATGCTGGCTTCGTAAAATGAGTTTGGGAGCTTGCCGTTCTTTTCTATGTTCTGGAATACTTTGTGGAGGATCGGTGTCAGCTCTTCCCTGAATGTTTGGTAAAATTCTGCTGTGTAGCCATCTGGCCCTGGGGCCTTTTTCCTTGGTAGGTTTTTGATGACACTCTCTATTTCTTCCTTCGCTATGGGTTTGTTGAGGTTCTTGATCTCTGTCTCAGATAATCTAGGGATAGATTGTTTTTCTAAATATTTATCCATGTCTTCCAGGTTTCTGAATTCATTAGAATACAAACCTTCATAGTACTTTGTGATTATCCTTTTTATCTCATTGGGGTCTGTTGTTATTGCCCCCGATTCATCTCTTATCCTGGCTATTGATGATTGTTCCTTTCTATCTTTGGTAAGCTTTGCCAGGGGAGTGTCAATTTTATTAATTCGTTCATAAAACCAGCTTCTAGTTGCGTTAATCCTTTGCATTGTTCTTTTGTCTTCCCACTGGTTTAACTCCGCCCTGATTTTTATTATTTCTTTTCTCTTGCTATTGGAGGGGTAGTTCTGTTGACTCTGTTCTAGTTGTTGGAGGTTTTGTGTTAACATATCTGTCATACGCCTTTCTTCTTTTTTCATGTATGCATTCAGTGATATCAAGCTACCTCTGATGACTGCCTTTGCAGTGTCCCATAAGTTTTGATATGTTGTATGCTCGTTCTCATTAGTTTCTAGAAATTTCCTGATATCCTCTCTGATCTGGACCTTAACCCATTCATGTCGCAGGAGATCGTTGTTTATTCTCCAATTGGTGACCCTTGCTTTTCTGGGTGCCCTCCTATTAATCTCCAGCTTTATGGCATGGTGGTCTGAGAAAGACGTCTGGATAATATCTATGTGTTTGAATTTACTCAGGCTGGCCTTGTGCCCCAGCATGTGATCTATTCTTGAGAAAGATCCGTGTGGATTGGAGAAGAATGTGAAACCTTTTGCTTTTGGATGAAAGGCTCTATAGATGTCTATCAGGCCCTGTTGCCTAATTACATTGTTTAGCTCTCTGGCCTCTTTGCTGAGCTTCTTTCCCTGTGACCTGTCTTTCTCTGATAGTGGAGTGTTGAAGTCCCCCACTATTATTGTTGTTTCCGTGATTTCTTCTGTCATTTTTTTAATAGTTTGTTTGACGAAATTTGCCGCACCATTATTAGGTGCGTAAATATTCAGTATGCTTATTGCTTCCTGGTTTACTGAGCCTTTGAGCATTATGTAATGTCCCTCTTTGTCTCTTTTTATGTTTTGGATCTTGAGATCCATTTTGTCGGAGATTAAGATAGCCACTCCTGCCTTCTTGGAGTTACCATTTGCTTGGTAAACTTTCTGCCAGCCCTTTATTCTCAGCATATGCTTGTCTGCTTGCTTAAGGTGTGTCTCTTGCAGGCAGCAGATTGATGGGTTATGTTTTCTAATCCAATCCTCCAGCCTCTTTCTTTTAACATATGAATTGAGCCCATTTGTATTCAAAGTGATTATTACAATCTCTGGCTTCATGGTTGCCATATTCTGTTTTGTGTTTTGGGTCTTTGCCTATCTTCCTTCATATCAGTGTACTGCGTTTGAGTGGAGGGTTTCTATCCTGTCCTCTTTTCCATCTGAGACCGTGTTGTCCTGGTGCGTGTTGCTGGCATGTTGGCTTCTAGATGGAGATGGGCTATATGGTGGTCTCCTGGAGGTTCTAGTTGGAGCTTGATCTTCTGGCCATAGTGAGTCAGCCAGTATGTTCTGCAGGGTCGGGTGACTTGCAGTATATTTTTTGAGTTCTTCCTTGTCCTGGAAGACCCTTATCTTACCCTCTATCTTAATGGATAACTTGGCAGGGTATAGGATTCTGGGGGAGGCATTTTTATCTTTCAGAATTTGGAAGATGCTACTCCATTCTCTCCTCCTCTTCATGGTTTCAGCTGATAAGTCTGAGCATACCCTTACCTGCGCTCCTTTGTATGTGACTGTCTTCCTTTCTCTTGATGCTCGTAGAATTTTCTCTTTTTCCTCTAAGTTGGATAATTTTACAATTATATGCCTTGGCGTGTTCTTCTTGGTGTTTAGCTTAGCCGGCGTCCTCTCTGCTTCCTGTATGAGAGTCGGATTCTCCTTTGTTAGGTTGGGGAAATTTTCTTCCAGGAATTCCTTTGCTATCTTGGTGGTCGATTTGTGTGTTATGTTGTGTTCCGGTAGACCGATTATTCGAATATTATTCCTCTTCATAGCATCTGTCATTGATCTCAGGCTGTCTTCTGTTTCTTTAATTTTCCTATCTGATTGTTTTTCTCGCTTGCTTCGTTTGGTTTGAGCATCCTCGAGTTCACTGATACGGTTCTCAGCCTCCTCAAGCCTAGATATAGCTTCTGTGACCTTTTGTGTGGCCTCTGCTACCTCCTCTGTTAGTTTCTGCAGTTCCTTTTGGTGGATAGTATTCATCCCCTCTATTGTGGACTTCATCCCCTCTATTGTGCATTTCATCCCTTCTATCGTTGCATCCTTATTTTGGTTTGCTTCTCTTAGCTCCTGTATTACTGCAAGCAGAGTTCTGAAGATTTCCTTTTGAGGCTGATCTATATCTGTTTCTTCTATGAGTGACGTTAGGTCTGTTAAAGTGCCTCGTTTTTCTGATTTTTTTGTTGGGAGTGATGTGGTCTGTTGATTTTTCCTTGATCCTTTAATAGGCCCCATGCTTCTGGGAGACAGGAGTAACCTTATTGTGTGGAGGCTCAGGCCACTCCTGGGGTGGCTGGGGCGGGCTGCGGCAGGCTTAGGGCTGGCACTGGGGACCCAACAGGGCCCCAGATGGTGAGAGCTGGCTGGAGCTCACTGACGGCTCCTCAGGGACTGCAAAGCCGAGACTGCAGGTGGAGTGTTTGATCTGCCCGGGCTGTGAGCGGGCCCCTCCGATAGCTGCGCAGGCAGCTGCGGGACACTGCAGGGAACAATGGTGTTCGCTCTCCGCCCTTTTGGCGCGAAACCGCAGGGGGTAATGGCGCTGGCAAAGGAGGCTTGGCGCGAAACCGCAGGGGGCAATGGTGTCCTTCCTCTGCTCAGGCTCAGAGTCGCGGCCGCCGGGGTCCCCGCAGCACCCTGGGGAGGGCACCTACTCTTGTGCCTTGCGCAGGGGGGGGCCCTTGGTGGGCAGACTCAGCAGCGCGGGGCGAGGCGCTCCGCGGAAGCTCAGGGTCCGGGACAGGTGCGGGTTGGGCTATGGCTCCTGTTGGCGGGAAGTGCTCAGCGCAGGGTCCCCGCCAGGAGTGGAGCTGGCGCTAGGCTGCCAGGGGCTGGCGGGGGCGGGCGGGGGTGGGAGGCCAGTGCACGGAGGGCAGGTGGAGAGGTCCGCGGCAGCGGTGCGGGTGGATGGTCCCTGTGGGGGTCGCCAGACAACCCGCGGGTCCGCTCCCCTGAGCTTGGATGAATGGAGGGAGGGACGTGGGCCCGAGGGCAGATCGCTGCCCTCTGGGGAGAGGGGAACTGCGGGAGAGGAAAGCTTCTCTCCCAGTGGGGATCCGCGATAGGGAGTGGGGAGTGGGCCGCTGGAGTAGGCAGGGCAGGCAAGTGGATCTGGCCTAGGCGCCGGGTTTGGGGATGGAGCCTAAGCCGGTCGCCAGTGAGCTCACGGCAGCTTAGTGGCCAGAGATGTCCCACTAGTCCGGTCCTCTTTCACCTAGACCCCTGCTCCGGACAAATACGTGGGGTAGGACTGGGGTGCTGACCCAGGGGGATATTTCACTCACCAGACTCTTACTATTCAGCTACCTGGTCGCCAATCCCGCTTTGTTTGGAGGAGCTCTCAGAGTATGCGGGTGTCCCTGTCGGCCATCTTCCCCCTTCCCCCCATAATTCTTAATGAAAACGTATCTGGTACCCAAATTATAGATGTGACAATTTGGTCACATTTCAAAAACACTGAAAATTTTATGCTTTTAAAATATATTTTGAATGCCATATATATTGATAACTATGAAAGTAAAGAATAGAAACCAAAAAAAAAAATTTTCCTAAATTTAAAACTTGAGGCGTTATAGGGCTAGTGTTCTTCCAGATTTGGTTTGTTCCTTCTTACAGGCTGGTTTTCCGTGGCCCAGGCTTAGGCCAATGGCGTTCGGAAGCCTAGGCGGAGTCACTGTTACCTTTAGGCTTTCAGTGATGCTGCTTCAGGCACTTTTGGGGACAGCTCTTACTTAATACACAGCTCCTCTGCCATGATGTTCCAGCCAGAAATTCCAATTTCCCTTAAGGTTCCCTGAGCTGCCACGTGTCCCTTCCCTTCAGAGATTTGAGCATCAGCCCCGCCAGCAGGCGTCTTGGAGGGCCTTGGAGCCATCCCAAGCAATGGTCCTCCTAGCCTGTTGTCCAGAAAAATGGTTGGACCTAAAGGTCGCCCTCGGCGACTAGTCCTTGACCCCTTCCCTCGGGCTGAGGCATGAGATTCAGGGCAACCCAGGGGTGCGCTCTCAAAGTGGGGGTTATTGACCTGGAGGCAGCAAGCTGTCAATCGCCTCCTTGTTTTGTGCTTTCTAGATGGGACTTAGCAGCTTGATGCTCAAGAATTGCCCCCTTGCATGAATCGTGTCCAATTGGGATAGAGTTGATACAGAGACCCTGGGCAAACAAAAGCTGATAGATTCACTTTGCAACTCTATTTGGCCACAGTATCGTTTTGAGAAAGGAGAATGGTGGGCAGAGAATGGTACGCTTTCCCTTCCAACCGTGATTCACCGGGAACAGTTCGGTAGAGTGCCGGGAAAGTGGGCGGAGATGCCAGGACTTAGAGCATTTCTCCTCTCGAGGAGCAGTAGGAGACCTTCATCCCCAGTGCACCCAGGAACCCCTAAGGCAGGCGTCCTCAAACTGTGGTCCATGGGGCACATGTGGCGCCATGCCATTTATCCCACACTCGGGGTGTTTTTGCTGCCACTGCCTGTCCTGCTTAGCAGCCGACTCGTGCAGTGTGCATAGGAATTTGTCCATAGGTTTTTTGAAAACCATAGTCTGGCCCTCCAACGGTCGGAGAGACAATGAACTGGCCCCCTGTGTAAACAATTTGAGGACCCCTGCCCTAAGGGATCCTGGACTTCAGGTCACTATTGTCCCAGCCCTGAACCCTCCCTGAACATTCTACCCCTAGTAGAGGCACCAGGGGCATTTGGTCCCAGGGTAACTTACAAGCCTTTTACTCAAATGGAACCCGAGAAAATTAAAAATGACACAGGCAGTTACTCTACTTTTGATCCCTGTTGAATCCGCCTGTAGCATCCCAATATTACAATTTAACCCTATAACGCCGAGCATGACCTTTCCCTAACATTTAATGAAATGAATATAAATGTATATATATTGATAACTATGAAAGTAATGAATCAAAACGAAATTTTTTTGCCCAAAAATTTAAAAGTGAGGCGTTATAGGGTGAAAAAGAAGGATGGTTCTTATCAGAGGGGCCAATGCCTTAGGATCATAAGTGAAGCGGTGATCCCACTGCACCCAGTAGTGCCCAAACCCTGGACCCCCCTAGGGGAAATTGTGAATGCTTTTACCCCCGTGCCGGTACTTAGAATGAGCAAACACACACGCCTGATAATCCTAAGATTTTTACTTACTTCCTGTGATACTCACCTACTTTCAAGGGCACTCCCACCTCACAATCCTAGCCTTGTCTCAGTTAAACTGTTCACCCTTTTGTGCGTTTGTTGTTTTTTCCAGAAGTTCTCAAGTTACCAAAGCCCCTAATCCAAGTGTGCCAGCTCCAGGACCACCATCTCCTGGACCACTTCAACCTTATCCATCCTAGCGCTGAATGGACAACCCCTCCCAGCAGAGCAGGAAGGGTGTGGACCCAAAGCCCCACTTCGCCCCTTTGCCAGCAGGAAGTAGCTAGAGATGTCGTCGCCCAGTACCCCAAAAATTTGGGTCCACATCTCTTCAGGGTGGAAATGTTAGGTAGCTAGCATAGGGACTGGGGTGTCCATTACACATGCTCAGAGGGCCCAGTTAGTGGCCCAGGAAGGAGTGGCACACTGTGCGTGCTCAGAGGTCCAGGTTTCCGGCCAGGAAGGGCAGGTCCACCTGGGTGGGCGCTGCACCTGCATCGACCCACCTAGGCCAAGTATATTCAATTCAGCCACTAGGATCGACCAGGGTTGCCCACCACACCTCCCTAACTCTCCTAAACCTCATATGGATCACAAACCAGGCTTTGGCGTGAATTCTTTCTCACGCAGAACCAAGGCCCGAGGGATATCTGTCCCCAGAGAGATCTGACCAACCCAGGAAAGCTCTTTGGAGGCAGCAGGAGTGGACGTGAGTGGCTGGTGGATACTGTTCAGATGCATGGCTTTCTGCTTGGAAGGGTTTTTAGTCTCGGCTGACAGGATCAGAGGAGGTAGTATGTCTGGATCACATAGTATCCATGTCCACAAATGAGCTGCCCATTCCAAAGTCCTGACAGTGCTTTTGGAAAACACTGTGCTTTGGAATGTCACCCCTTGCAGAGGGCAGTGGGAGGGGCTGGGACCCAGGTATGCTGCCCCTTGCTCCCAGTTGCCGGTTTCTGGATCCTGATTATATCTCTCACAGGATCAGTTAGTGGGCTTGTTGTCTGCCTCAGGCTTTGTTCACCGAGGTCCTCCAGCTAGGTGGTGGTGTGTGTGCATGAGCAGAGGCTTCCTGCTAATCCCCCATGAGTTGAAGAGCTCCCCTGGTGTGGGCTCCGTGAAAGAGGTGCCCCAGACAGCAGGACTACCCAGGAGGGTGGGCCCTACAGGAACCGGAGGGCCATTCCCCCTGTGGAATGACCTCAGAGCCCCGCCTCTCTCACTGTCCAGCTGCCGGGGCTGTGGACCCTAAGCTTCATGCCTCACATAGGAATAGACACAGGGTGAGGCGACTGCAGCACCTGCTTTTGCTGGTCTAATCCAGCCTGAGATCATCCTAGCATCAGCCCTCTGCCAGGGTCCTTTTTTTCTCTCCTTTTATAGGGGCTCATACAACAATAACCACAATACGTGCAAACATCACTGATATAAGGCACATTTGTACATTCATTGCCCTCATTATTCTCAAAATATCTTCTCTCCACCCAAGCCCCTGGCCTCAGCTCCTCATTCCCCCCGCCCCCATTCTCACTACCCCTCCTCATAAATCCTTCATCATTTACTAATTATTATTTTGTCATATCTTGCACTGTCTGATGTCCCCCTTCACCCCCTTTTCTTTTGAGGTTTTATGTAGATCCTTGTCATCGGTTCCCTGCTGCCAGCCTACCCTCCCTCCACCCTCCCAGCATCCCCATTCATAACACTGGTCCTAAAGGGCTCATCCACCTTGAATTCCCTGTGTTTCTAGGTCCTATCTGTCCCAGTGTACATTCTCTGGTCTAGTCAGATTTGAAAGTTATAATTGGGATCTTGATAGTGAGGGGAGAGGAAGCATTGAGGAGCTAGAGGAAAGTTGTGTTTCACCGTTGCTGTCTAGTACCCTGTGTAGGCTTGTCTCTTCCCCAAGACCTTACTTAAGGGAATGTCCAGTGTACTGCAAATGGGCTTTGGCTCTCTACCCAGCATTCCCTGCTCATTCGCAATGAGATTTTTTTGTGCTGATGATGCCTGATCCCTTTGATACCTCGTGATCGCACAGGCTGGTATGCTTATTCCATGTGGGCTCTGTTGTTTCTGAGCTACATGGCCGCTTGCTTACCCTTCAGGCCTTTAAGACCTCAGACGCCATATCTTTTGATAGCAGGGCACCATCAGCTTTCTTGACCACATTTGCTTATGCAACCGCTTAGACTTCAGGGAACGTGTCGGGAAGGTGAGCATCATAGAATGCCAATGTAATAGAACAAGGTATTCTTGCAATGAGAGAGTCCTTGAGTGGAGGCCCAAAGGCCATCTGCTACCTTAATAGGACACCTATAAAGATATGGACATAGGTGTATTTCCCCATGCTCACAGATAAATATATTTACATCTGTGCGTGCCTTTCTTTAGACCTCTATAACTGGCCCGTGCTTCCTAGGTCGCTCTGCTATTCCCTTTCATTTCCCTCTTGTGCCCACTGCCATGCTCAGTTTTCATTTGGGTTTCAGTAAATCCTCTTGGTTCCTTCACCCTTGATCACGCCCTACCAGGATTCCTACATCGCCCTCACCACGGATTTGCATCCACTTGTTGTTCCCTTGTCTCTGGGTTTCTTGACATCACTCCCTTTCCCCCCAACTCCCTCTTTCCCGTGGCCCTCCCGCGAAGTGTTGGTCCCCTTTTTCTCTCCTGCAGATTGTGCATCCAGCATCTCTTTTTAGACATACAGTAGAGGTAATAACATGCACAAACAAAAGACAGAGCGAAAGCAAGCACCAAAAGAAAGAAAACAGCCAAAATCCAATGACCATCAAAGAAAACACAACTCCTCAAGAAAGGAAAGCTTGTAGTTAGTTCACGGACTGTTTGTTGGCCCTTAGCAGTGTTTTCCAGTCCAGTCTGTGCGGGCACCAAGTCCTGCCCCCAAAGTCCTCCTTTGGCATTCCCTGGGGACCTTGTTGCTCCACTTCCTTGCTCTTCTGCTGCACGCCCTTAGTGCTATGCCTCGGTGTGTCGGGATCCGTTCCCGCACTGTCTCTCCAGTGTTGTCCCTTCTAGGGCTATGGGTCTTTGAGGGACGTCGTGTCTCATCTTGGGCTGGCCATGTGGTCTTCTGTGTGGACTGTCTTCTCTGAGTGGGAACATGATCCTCAAGGCAGGATCCCGGAGCCCACTGAGTGACTTTCTCTCCAGCAGCTTCTAGGTAGGCTCTGCCCCATGAGGGGCCGTGAGGTGCCTGTGTAAACCTGAGTCTGCTGGAGGTTAGAATAGCAGTCCACAGATGTGTTTGTGCTTGGGGGAAACAGTGGGTGCTGTCAGCAATACTCGGAGAAAAACAATTAAGTTCTGTAAAGCCTTAATTTTGAGGGATTTTCCGTCTTTCTGGGTGTCCATCTTTTCAGGATATGCTCAGGGTTGGTTTTTTTGTTGTTGTTGTTTTTTTTTACTTATGACTGATGAATCCACGGCCCCCTCCCCACTATTTTAACAGCAGTTGGTGTGTTGTAAGAATCACTTGGTATGGGCCAGTCCACCTAGGTTCTAAGGTGTCAGGTTGGTGCTTCTTTACCCATGTCCAGTTTCCTGGTTGCACGTTGTTGGCTGCCTGTTCCCTTTCCCTTGGTTAGGCCCAAAATGAAGGTGTCAGAGCAGATGATTTGTCTCTCACCTGTTGCACAGCCTGCAGGCACTCGATGAGGGAACGATTAGTGACTTCCATTATTTCTACTTCCTTCAATCTTGGGAGGATTTGGGGAAGGGCTGCCAAACATAAATTCAAATGGGGTCATGCTTTTCACATAGGGAGTGCATCGGACTTGAAGTAGGGCAAAAGATAAAGTAAGGATCAACCCAGTTCTCGCAAGGTCCTAAATGCAACTTAACGAACAATTCCTTTAGGGTTCTGTTTATTTTTTCTACTTGCCCTGAAGAGCTTCCAGTTAATATTTAGAAGCATTGCTAAGACTTTAGTAATTTGAGCAATAAATGTTGGGCCATTGTTGGACCCCAAGGTGGTGGGAAGGCCAAATCTAGGGACAATTTTAGTTACTAATAATTTACACACAGTGGCAGCAGTTTCCTTCTTTGTTGGGAAGGCTTCCACCCATCCAGAACAGGTGTCTACGAACACCAGCAAATATCGGTAGCCATACTTTCTAAGTTTGATATACATAAAGTCCACCTCCCAGAATTCTCCAGGACTACTACCTCGAGCTCGTGGTTGGGGTTGCTCCTTTTCTTTTTGGGGTTGTTTACCCGAGCACAGTGCAATCAACGGTGGGTGACATCTGCCACCCAGTGTCCAAGCCTGGGTATGTAAAAGTGCCTGAGAAGCAACTGAGACAGTTTAGAGAGGATCCCAAATGCATACCTTCATGTAGTCCTTGAATCAGATCTCTCCCAGAGCTTCTGGCATGAATCTTCTTCCATCAGGATGGAGCAGCCACCCTGGATGCTCCCATTCTTTTTGGCAGGCCAGCTCTTGGCTTATCTTTAGATCATTTTCTGAGTATGTAGGTTGTGGCTGTAACACTGGGGATGGCATGGTCACAGCCACTACCTTGGGGATTTGTGGCATAGTCCTGGCATTCGAGATCCACCGGTCCGGGGGACTGGTTAGGAGTGGTTCAACCATAGGTCCCCCTGCCACAGCAATATCCTGTCCCAGTGTAAGCTTCCTAGCTTCTATGAGTAGGATGGCCGTGGCAGCCTCAGCTCGCATGCAGCTCAGCCATCCTGCAGCTACAGAGTCCAGTTTCTTTGAAAGATAGGCCACAGGTCTCTTCCATGGCCGCAAGTTCTCAGTTAGCACTTCTTTTGCTGTGCCTCTGGCCTCACATAGACAATTGGAAGGGCTTTACTCTGTCTAGTAGGGCAAGAGAGGTTGCCCATATGAGCGACTTTTTAAAGGATTCAAACGCTTGTTGTTCTACTTCAGTCCATTTAAGTTCTTTTTCCTTTCCCCAGTACTTGCATATAGGGGTTTCGTTGTTTTTGCAAATCCCAAATTCCACAATGGACAGTACCCCACAGCTCCTAGAAACTCTTGCAACTGCCTCTTAGTCTCAGGGACTGGGATTTTGAGGATCGCCTCAGTGCGGCTGGGGGACAAGGTCCGTTTTCCCTCCTCCAGTTGGTAGCCTAGGTATACAGCTTTATGGACACACAGTTGAGCCTTTCTTGCAGATACCCTGTACCCCAATGGGCCAAGGACTATTATCAGGTCCTTGGTAGCCCGTTGGCATTCCTCCAGGGTTTCAGAGGCCAGGAGGAGGTCATCTGCATACTGGAACAAGGTGGTTTGGGGGTGTTCCTCCTTGTGTCCCTGTAAGTCTTCACTGGGTTGATGTGCAGGGGACACGGGTATGGAGAACAAAGCATCCTTTAAGTCCAAAACAGTATAACAAATTCAGTTTGACGGGATAGTACTCAGGAGGGTCTCGGGGTTTGGCACGTGGGGTGGCCCGTTTCTATCCTCTCATTTGCCTCTCTGAGATCCTGCACCGGTTGGAAGTCCTCAGTTCCCGGCTTCTGCATGGGCAGCAGGGGAGCATTCCATGTGGACTTGCAGAGGACCCAAATGCCTGTCCTCTTTAGTCTGCAAATGGGAACAGAAATACCCACTTTTGCTATCCAGGGAGTAGGGTTAGCTTGACACACCGGTGTAGCTGAGCTCAGAAGTTGTACGACCCCAGGCACCTGAAGTTCAGAAAGGTCTGGCAGGTTGTTCTCTGCCCAAACAAAAGGAATATCTTTTAGCGATTTATCAAGAAGTTCCTTTGAGCAGGTCTCTTCTGCTCCTTGATAAAACACATATCACTCTGACATTGGAGCGGTGAGCAAAACTTTTGGCTTTTCAAGTTCAAGGGTTAAGGTGGTTGTAGCAGATGAGAAAGTAATTATGGCTGCCATTTTTCATAATAAGTCACGATCAATTAGGGGAAAGGGGCATTGAGGCATTACCAGGAAGGAGAGTGTGTGTAACTAACTGTCTCTTGTGCTAAATCTGTTATTCTGGCCGTTGTCCATGGGTGTGCTTGGGTCTGCCCTGGGGCCCCTGTAATGAAAGCCTTTCCTTTTGACAAGGCACCTGTAGTCTTTTCTGAAACCAAGAAGGTGACCCCTTTGTCCACCTAGAAATTTACTGGCTGGCTCCCTACATGGAGAGTGAGCATGGGCTCTTTGGGGTCAAGTGAAACAGAGCCTGGACACCTTTATTCAGCTTCGAGCATTATTGTCTGTAGCTTCGATTTTTCTAGGCGAGGACTAGGCCCGTTCCCTCTAGTGGTGGCTCGTCTGCCTCTCCTGGGCTTTTCAAGGCACTGATTTTTCCAATGTCACTGTTTTGTATAGTAGGTACATGGATACTTCCTCAGGACTAGGCGAGTGAGAAGCGGGGTATTAGGGTTAGCCATTCTTAGTTGAACCAAAACTGCTCTGGTCGTTCTCGCAAGCCTTCTGAACACCCATTTCCTTCATGACATTCCCTTGGGCGACGTCTGCACAGCCTACCTCCCCAATATCAGCTAGTTCATTTACACTTCCTAGCTACTTTATTTTCTTTTCATGGTGGCTTCTGTCAGCCCCAAATGGCTTCACTCTTGTCAAAGCTGTTTCAGCTTTTCCCAGAGATCCTACACAGTCGCCATTGTAGCCGAGAGGTAACAGGGTCTGTGACCATGGCCAAGATGGCACCCACCAGTCCAAACATGTGGAAGGGCGCTGCCTAGGGAGTTGGGTGAAGAGGCCTGGGAGTTAGCCCTGCCTGGTCCCGGGAGCCAAAAGTTTCCCTTATCCCCTCCATTCCCTTTGCCTTTCTCCTGGTTTTTCAAACAAGCTGCTCTAGCCCTATAACGCCAAGCACAAAATTGTCATAATTCTTAATGAAAACGTATCTGGTACCCAAATTATAGATGTGACAATTTGGTCACATTTCAAAAACACTGAAAATTTTATGCTTTTAAAATATATTTTGAATGCCATATATATTGATAACTATGAAAGTAAAGAATAGAAACCAAAAAAAAAATTTTCCTAAATTTAAAACTTGAGGCGTTATAGGGCTAGTGTTCTTCCAGATTTGGTTTGTTCCTTCTTACAGGCTGGTTTTCCGTGGCCCAGGCTTAGGCCAATGGTGTTCGGAAGCCTAGGCGGAGTCACTGTTACCTTTAGGCTTTCAGTGATGCTGCTTCAGGCACTTTTGGGGACAGCTCTTACTTAATACACAGCTCCTCTGCCATGATGTTCCAGCCAGAAATTCCAATTTCCCTTAAGGTTCCCTGAGCTGCCACGTGTCCCTTCCCTTCAGAGATTTGAGCATCAGCCCCGCCAGCAGGCGTCTTGGAGGGCCTTGGAGCCATCCCAAGCAATGGTCCTCCTAGCCTGTTGTCCAGAAAAATGGTTGGACCTAAAGGTCGCCCTCGGCGACTAGTCCTTGACCCCTTCCCTCGGGCTGAGGCATGAGATTCAGGGCAACCCAGGGGTGCGCTCTCAAAGTGGGGGTTATTGACCTGGAGGCAGCAAGCTGTCAATCGCCTCCTTGTTTTGTGCTTTCTAGATGGGACTTAGCAGCTTGATGCTCAAGAATTGCCCCCTTGCATGAATCGTGTCCAATTGGGATAGAGTTGATACAGAGACCCTGGGCAAACAAAAGCTGATAGATTCACTTTGCAACTCTATTTGGCCACAGTATCGTTTTGAGAAAGGAGAATGGTGGGCAGAGAATGGTACGCTTTCCCTTCCAACCGTGATTCACCGGGAACAGTTCGGTAGAGTGCCGGGAAAGTGGGCGGAGATGCCAGGACTTAGAGCATTTCTCCTCTCGAGGAGCAGTAGGAGACCTTCATCCCCAGTGCACCCAGGAACCCCTAAGGCAGGCGTCCTCAAACTGTGGTCCATGGGGCACATGTGGCGCCATGCCATTTATCCCACACTCGGGGTGTTTTTGCTGCCACTGCCTGTCCTGCTTAGCAGCCGACTGATGCAGTGTGCATAGGAATTTGTCCATAGGTTTTTTGAAAACCATAGTCTGGCCCTCCAACGGTCGGAGAGACAATGAACTGGCCCCCTGTGTAAACAATTTGAGGACCCCTGCCCTAAGGGATCCTGGACTTCAGGTCACTATTGTCCCAGCCCTGAACCCTCCCTGAACATTCTACCCCTAGTAGAGGCACCAGGGGCATTTGGTCCCAGGGTAACTTACAAGCCTTTTACTCAAATGGAACCCGAGAAAATTAAAAATGACAAGGCAGTTACTCTACTTTTGATCCCTGTTGAATCCGCCTGTAGCATCCCAATATTACAATTTAACCCTATAACGCCGAGCATGACCTTTCCCTAACATTTAATGAAATGAATATAAATGTATATATATTGATAACTATGAAAGTAATGAATCAAAACGAAATTTTTTTGCCCAAAAATTTAAAAGTGAGGCGTTATAGGGTGAAAAAGAAGGATGGTTCTTATCAGAGGGGCCAATGCCTTAGGATCATAAGTGAAGCGGTGATCCCACTGCACCCAGTAGTGCCCAAACCCTGGACCCCCCTAGGGGAAATTGTGAATGCTTTTACCCCCGTGCCGGTACTTAGAATGAACAAACACACACGCCTGATAATCCTAAGATTTTTACTTATTTCCTGTGATACTCACCTACTTTCAAGGGCACTCCCACCTCACAATCCTAGCCTTGTCTCAGTTAAACTGTTCACCCTTTTGTGCGTTTGTTGTTTTTTCCAGAAGTTCTCAAGTTACCAAAGCCCCTAATCCAAGTGTGCCAGCTCCAGGACCACCATCTCCTGGACCACTTCAACCTTATCCATCCTAGCGCTGAATGGACAACCCCTCCCAGCACAGCAGGAAGGGTGTGGGCCCAAAGCTCCACCTCGTCCCTTTTGCCAGCAGGAAGTAGCTAGAGATGTCGTCGCCCAGTACCCCAAAAATTTGGGTCCACATCTCTTCAGGGTGGAAATGTTAGGTAGCTAGCATAGGGACTGGGGTGTCCATTACACATGCCCAGAGGGCCCAGTTAGCGGCCCAGGAAAGAGTGGCACACTGTGCGTGCTCAGAGGTCCAGGTTTCCGGCCAGGAAGGGCAGGTCCACCTGGGTGGGCGCTGCACCTGCATCGACCCACCTAGGCCAAGTATATTCAATTCAGCCACTAGGATCGACCAGGGTTGCCCACCACATCTCCCTAACTCTCCTAAACCTCACTTGGATCACAAACCAGGCTTTGGCGTGAATTCTTTCTAACGCAGAACCAAGGCCCGAGGGATATCTGTCCCCAGAGAGATCTGACCAACTCAGGAAAGCTCTTTGGAGGCAGCAGGAGTGGACGTGAGTGGCTGGTGGATACTGTTCAGATGCATGGCTTTCTGCTTGGAAGGGTTTTTAGTCTCGGCTGACAGGATCAGAGGAGGTAGTATGTCTGGATCACATAGTATCCATGTCCACAAATGAGCTGCCCATTCCAAAGTCCTGACAGTGCTTTTGGAAAACACTGTGCTTTGGAATGTCACCCCTTGCAGAGGGCAGTGGGAGGGGCTGGGACCCAGGTATGCTGCCCCTTGCTCCCAGTTGCCGGTTTCTGGATCCTGATTATATCTCTCACAGGATCAGTTAGTGGGCTTGTTGTCTGCCTCAGGCTTTGTTCACCGAGGTCCTCCAGCTAGGTGGTGGTGTGTGTGCATGAGCAGAGGCTTCCTGCTAATCCCCCATGAGTTGAAGAGCTCCCCTGGTGTGGGCTCCGTGAAAGAGGTGCCCCAGACAGCAGGAGGGTGGGCCCTACAGGAACCGGAGGGCCATTCCCCCTGTGGAATGACCTCAGAGCCCCGCCTCTCTCACTGTCCAGCTGCCGGGGCTGTGGACCCTAAGCTTCATGCCTCACATAGGAATAGACACAGGGTGAGGCGACTGCAGCACCTGCTTTTGCTGGTCTAATCCAGCCTGAGATCATCCTAGCATCAGCCCTCTGCCAGGGTCCTTTTTTTCTCTCCTTTTATAGGGGCTCATACAACAATAACCACAATACGTGCAAACATCACTGATATAAGGCACATTTGTACATTCATTGCCCTCATTATTCTCAAAATATCTTCTCTCCACCCAAGCCCCTGGCCTCAGCTCCTCATTCCCCCCGCCCCCATTCTCACTACCCCTCCTCATAAATCCTTCATCATTTACTAATTATTATTTTGTCATATCTTGCACTGTCTGATGTCCCCCTTCACCCCCTTTTCTTTTGAGGTTTTATGTAGATCCTTGTCATCGGTTCCCTGCTGCCAGCCTACCCTCCCTCCACCCTCCCAGCATCCCCATTCATAACACTGGTCCTAAAGGGCTCATCCACCTTGAATTCCCTGTGTTTCTAGGTCCTATCTGTCCCAGTGTACATTCTCTGGTCTAGTCAGATTTGAAAGTTATAATTGGGATCTTGATAGTGAGGGGAGAGGAAGCATTGAGGAGCTAGAGGAAAGTTGTGTTTCACCGTTGCTGTCTAGTACCCTGTGTAGGCTTGTCTCTTCCCCAAGACCTTACTTAAGGGAATGTCCAGTGTACTGCAAATGGGCTTTGGCTCTCTACCCAGCATTCCCTGCTCATTCGCAATGAGATTTTTTTGTGCTGATGATGCCTGATCCCTTTGATACCTCGTGATCGCACAGGCTGGTATGCTTATTCCATGTGGGCTCTGTTGTTTCTGAGCTACATGGCCGCTTGCTTACCCTTCAGGCCTTTAAGACCTCAGACGCCATATCTTTTGATAACAGGGCACCATCAGCTTTCTTGACCACATTTGCTTATGCAACCGCTTAGACTTCAGGGAACGTGTCGGGAAGGTGAGCATCATAGAATGCCAATGTAATAGAACAAGGTATTCTTGCAATGAGAGAGTCCTTGAGTGGAGGCCCAAAGGCCATCTGCTACCTTAATAGGACACCTATAAAGATATGGACATAGGTGTATTTCCCCATGCTCACAGATAAATATATTTACATCTGTGCGTGCCTTTCTTTAGACCTCTATAACTGGCCCGTGCTTCCTAGGTCGCTCTGCTATTCCCTTTCATTTCCCTCTTGTGCCCACTGCCATGCTCAGTTTTCATTTGGGTTTCAGTAAATCCTCTTGGTTCCTTCACCCTTGATCACGCCCTACCAGGATTCCTACATCGCCCTCACCACGGATTTGCATCCACTTGTTGTTCCCTTGTCTCTGGGTTTCTTGACATCACTCCCTTTCCCCCCAACTCCCTCTTTCCTGTGGCCCTCCCACGAAGTGTTGGTCCCCTTTTTCTCTCCTGCAGATTGTGCATCCAGCATCTCTTTTTAGACATACAGTAGAGGTAATAACATGCACAAACAAAAGACAGAGCGAAAGCAAGCACCAAAAGAAAGAAAACAGCCAAAATCCAATGACCATCAAAGAAAACACAACTCCTCAAGAAAGGAAAGCTTGTAGTTAGTTTACGGACTGTTTGTTGGCCCTTAGCAGTGTTTTCCAGTCCAGTCTGTGCGGGCACCAAGTCCTGCCCCCAAAGTCCTCCTTTGGCATTCCCTGGGGACCTTGTTGCTCCACTTCCTTGCTCTTCTGCTGCACGCCCTTAGTGCTATGCCTCGGTGTGTCGGGATCCGTTCCCGCACTGTCTCTCCAGTGTTGTCTATTCTAGGGCTGTGGGTCTTTGAGGGACGTCGTGTCTCATCTTGGGCTGGCCATGTGGTCTTCTGTGTGGACTGTCTTCTCTGAGTGGGAACATCATCCTCAAGCCTGGTGGGCCAGGATGTGCTCCACTCTCCCCTCCTCCCCCTTCGTCTTCTCCGTATTCTCTATCAGATCTGTCCCGCTTCCAGAGCTGCAGATTCAGTGCCGTCCTATGAAAAAACATATTTGGGCGTGGGAGGGGGGAATGGGGGGGGAAGATCTGCTCAGATCTTTCGAGGGTCCAGGAGAGGGTGACTGCTCAGCTGGGCACAGGCATATGGGGCTCTGAGCTCTGGCTCCAGACACTGGTTGGGAATGTGGCTTTGTTTTTAACCAGTTGTGTTCCTGTGGGTCAGTACCTATGTCTTTTTGAGTGAGTTTTCTCATCTGGAAAGTAAAGGTATTCCAGGGTCTAGTGTCCCATGTCACTAAGTGATCGAGAGGGGTTAACCTGAACCTGAATCAAACCATGTGGACATGTCAGGCGCATTCTAGATCCTGGGTGGCGATTCAGAGTCCAGGACAATGTTAATATCCAAGAGGTGATATAGGTGGCTTCGTATTGAAACGGGAAGCCCACGGTGGAGGTTTTGTCCTTCCGCTGATGGCCACTTCAACTCCTGCTAAAAGAGTTTCACTGGCTCAACAGCCGAGCCGGGAGCCAGTGCCATGAAAACCATGTGGCTAACTGGGACATAGGGCAGAGAGACATTTTTTTACCTTGATGGCTTGGGAAGCCCCCCAATCTCCATGCAAACCTTCTGGTGTGAGTACTTTGGAAGCAATCATAGGCTGACAGTAATTCCAATCTTTCCTTTGACAATGTGTCCGTTCTCTTTTTTGAACCTGAGAAGATGGCCCCTGTGTCCTCCAAGACATTTCCTGGCTGGCCCCCAACTTGGACAGTTAGCACGGGATCCTGGGGGCCAGTGAAACAGAGTCCTGAGACATTCCTTCAGCTTCCTCAAGCGTTATTGTCTCTCACTTGGGTTTTTCTAGGCGAGGACGAGGCCTGTCCTCTCTAGTGGAGGTTTGTCCGTCTCTCCTGGAGTTTTCAATGCAATGTTTTTTCCAATGTCTGTCTCTTCTGTAGTAGGCACCTGGATCCTTCCTTCCTCAGGGCTTGGTGGTGCCACAGGTCAGTCTCTCCGTGAGTGGGCCATGATCTCTTTTTCTGAGTCTCTGTTGTGTCTCATGGCAATTCCTAGTATTTTAGCTATTTCTTTGTCTCTGTCGTGGTAGGGTCATCTGTGTTGTGATACACCCAATAAGACACTTATACCAAATCACGAAGATTGTTCCCTTCAAATGCTTCCCATTTCTTTTTCATGTCTGAGGCGGGCTGAGTAATAAAGGCAATACTTATTTCCCTCTTGTTCTCGGGGGCCTCTGGGTCCTTGGGGGTACAAAGAACGCAGGATTCCATCAGCCACTCTAAAAAGGCAGGCAGGCAGGCAGGCAGGCAGGCAGACATTCGTTTGTAGGCGCCTGAAAATTCTCACTGACCTTAGATAAATGCATAGGTTTCCTAGTTGTCCCGCGGAGGCCCTGCAAGAGAGACTGGTGATACCTAGCTAAGCCCTCGGGGCATTACTGGGAGTTTGGGTCTCACATTATTCGTGGAGTGGTAAAAAGAGTTTCTCTCCACTGGGGAGTGCCCGCTGGCTGACCATCAGTTCTATTGACTGCTTTCTGGGCCTCTCTCTGGAAGGGCTCCCATTCCTCTGCTGTGAACAGCACCTGCAGAAGTGGCTGGCACTTGTCTGAGGTGGGCTGATGCATGTGGAAAAGCTAGTCTAGCAAAGAAATCAGACCTTGTGGTTTCTCAGACAGGGGGTTTTGTTTATTCCAATTATGCAATCCTGGGGAAAAAATGGGACATAGACCCAAAGAGGGACGCTTGGGGTTTCCCCAGGTGTTTGGGCTGCTTGCCTTAAGCAGAGAATGCTGCTGACCAGTGATCCTTCTGGGGGGAGGAGAGGACATGCCAGCCCTAGTGCACGTGTTGGGGGGTGACTTTAAAATAGGTGGTATTTCTCTTCCTTTTGCCCCCATGAACTGATAGGCAGGCAGCGGTCACAATGGGTCTTAAACCAGCTCTCCCGATCCTGAGTCGTCCTGCAAAGTGGGATAAAGAGGACGGGGATGGGGAGGGGAGGAGAGGGACGGCCTCCACTTTGGTGGCTTTAGGAATTTGGACCTGTTGTCTTTCCTGGTCATGCCATGTTTCGTGAAATCATGGAGAAAAGAACCCATTCTGTTGGGGGAGGGAGTAAGTCTTTTATATATGCTGGCTTACTAGTGGCCCTATAAAGTCACACATCAATTTTATCGAACCCTAACCCTAACCCTAACCCTAACCCTAACCCTAACCCTAACCCTAACCCTAACCCTAACCCTAACCCTAACCCTAACCCTAACCCTAACCCTAACCCTAACCCTAACCCTAACCCTAACCCTAACCCTAACCCTAACCCTAACCCTAACCCTAACCCTAACCCTAACCCTAACCCTAACCCTAACCCTAACCCTAACCCTAACCCTAACCCTAACCCTAACCCTAACCCTAACCCTAACCCTAACCCTAACCCTAACCCTAACCCTAACCCTAACCCTAACCCTAACCCTAACCCTAACCCTAACCCTAACCCTAACCCTAACCCTAACCCTAACCCTAACCCTAACCCTAACCCTAACCCTAACCCTAACCCTAACCCTAACCCTAACCCTAACCCTAACCCTAACCCTAACCCTAACCCTAACCCTAACCCTAACCCTAACCCTAACCCTAACCCTAACCCTAACCCTAACCCTAACCCTAACCCTAACCCTAACCCTAACCCTAACCCTAACCCTAACCCTAACCCTAACCCTAACCCTAACCCTAACCCTAACCCTAACCCTAACCCTAACCCTAACCCTAACCCTAACCCTAACCCTAACCCTAACCCTAACCCTAACCCTAACCCTAACCCTAACCCTAACCCTAACCCTAACCCTAACCCTAACCCTAACCCTAACCCTAACCCTAACCCTAACCCTAACCCTAACCCTAACCCTAACCCTAACCCTAACCCTAACCCTAACCCTAACCCTAACCCTAACCCTAACCCTAACCCTAACCCTAACCCTAACCCTAACCCTAACCCTAACCCTAACCCTAACCCTAACCCTAACCCTAACCCTAACCCTAACCCTAACCCTAACCCTAACCCTAACCCTAACCCTAACCCTAACCCTAACCCTAACCCTAACCCTAACCCTAACCCTAACCCTAACCCTAACCCTAACCCTAACCCTAACCCTAACCCTAACCCTAACCCTAACCCTAACCCTAACCCTAACCCTAACCCTAACCCTAACCCTAACCCTAACCCTAACCCTAACCCTAACCCTAACCCTAACCCTAACCCTAACCCTAACCCTAACCCTAACCCTAACCCTAACCCTAACCCTAACCCTAACCCTAACCCTAACCCTAACCCTAACCCTAACCCTAACCCTAACCCTAACCCTAACCCTAACCCTAACCCTAACCCTAACCCTAACCCTAACCCTAACCCTAACCCTAACCCTAACCCTAACCCTAACCCTAACCCTAACCCTAACCCTAACCCTAACCCTAACCCTAACCCTAACCCTAACCCTAACCCTAACCCTAACCCTAACCCTAACCCTAACCCTAACCCTAACCCTAACCCTAACCCTAACCCTAACCCTAACCCTAACCCTAACCCTAACCCTAACCCTAACCCTAACCCTAACCCTAACCCTAACCCTAACCCTAACCCTAACCCTAACCCTAACCCTAACCCTAACCCTAACCCTAACCCTAACCCTAACCCTAACCCTAACCCTAACCCTAACCCTAACCCTAACCCTAACCCTAACCCTAACCCTAACCCTAACCCTAACCCTAACCCTAACCCTAACCCTAACCCTAACCCTTACCCTTACCCTTACCCTTACCCTTACCCTTACCCTTACCCTTACCCTTACCCTTACCCTTACCCTTACCCTTACCCTTACCCTTACCCTTACCCTTACCCTTACCCTTACCCTTACCCTTACCCTTACCCTTACCCTTACCCTTACCCTTACCCTTACCCTTACCCTTACCCTTACCCTTACCCTTACCCTTACCCTTACCCTTACCCTTACCCTTACCCCCCACCAGAAAGCCAGCCTTTGGTGGTGAGCCATTTTCAGTATATAATGTCTGGCTCTACATTTTGCCAGACCTGTTAGATTGACTAAGTGCCCTTGTGGCATAGTGGTTACAAGTTGAGCTGACATCCCAAAGGCCAGTAATTTGATACCACCATCAGCCCTGTGGCAGAAACCTGGTGCTTTCTGCTTCCATGGAGTTAGTCTTGGAGAGTCACAGGGACAGAGCTACCCTGTACCATAGGATCCTGTTCAACAGCGTCCCTCACTAAGAGCTAGTATTGACTTGATGGCCATGGGTTTAAGGGCCATTTTGGCTTCCTTTTCAAAGGAACCTCATTCAGTGAACTGACTCTTTCTGGTCAATCCTTTCCTCTGACTCTGGTCTGAATGTAGCACCTCACCGGGGGAGTGAAGAGGTCTGAAGCTTGGAGCTGCCTCCCAATGAAAGAAAGTAAACCATGATAGTTCATAAAGGCACTTGTGCAAATTGTAAACCACCAACCTTGGCTTAATTCATTTTTTAATTGGATAGAAATACTCTAATTATGTTGATGACAAATAAACCAAACATATATATGTGGATATACACATACACACACACACAAATACACACACACACACACACAAGACGGATGTTTAGGGGCATCTACCCAGCTCTGTCAGAGAGATTTGTCCCAGGTCTGGGCATAGGAGTCAGTCTTCCTCTGTACCTGACCTTAAGCCCCATGACCTTGATCAGATTGCTTAACATCTCTGAGCCCTTTTGGCAACACCGTGTATCAGGGCTGAGAAGGGGCACTGGGTAAGCCCTGACACATGATGGTGGAGGGACTCAGCCAAAATAAAGCATACAAGGGTAATGACCATGGCATTCTCTCCAGTGTGGGCCTCAGAGCAGCCCTGGTTCTAGATAATCCCACAGAAATAATTTTACCAACCTGGGCCTTCAGCCCTCACGCCAAACTTAACACGTTTTTAATCCACACAATGTTTACAGCTTTGGGTTCTCATCCCTCTCCTTCTTCCAAGAGACCAAGGAGAATGGAGTGTTTGAGCAATATCCAGGCCACATGACCATCTTTCTCAGTTCTTAACTCACCTTTTCCTCTCTCAAGCACAACTTTAATGTTTCCATGAGTGTCCGTGGCTATGATAAAGAATACGTGTTATGGGAGGTAATCAGGGCCTGTGTCTTCCATAAACCAGTTGCCAAAGACTCTTTACAGATAGGTAATGGTAGGCCCATATGTTTTACTTACCTATTGCTGCTTAGTGACTTTCAATCCCACTCGGTGTATTATTTGCTCATAATTTTGTAATTTGAGGAAGGTTTGGCTGGGGCAGCACATCTCCACTCCACGTGGCATTGGCCAAACCAGCTCAAGCAGCGAGACCCGGCAAGATGGGTTTGCTTTGGTTCATAGGTCTAGGGCCTGGGTTCTTGCTGTTGCATTGGCTCCCCAATTTCCCTCCATGTGATCGTATCATGTGCTTGCCTTTAGCTTCCTCACAGCAGGGTGATTTTCAAGATAGATTTTTTTGTCAGGATAGTTGGGCTGTAGGCCCAGTGACAAAATCCCTTAAAGGGATTAAATTGAATGCACAATTTAATACGTGACTGCCAAATATCCCCCAGAGCACACAAGTTGAAACCACAAGACTTCTCCCTACGAGAGGTTCCTTGTAGCTTTTGGTTGTCTTCTAAGTCCCTTTTCCTTTTCCACAATAATGTCTGGGTTGCTTTATCAATCATCTTCTTTCTTTTTATGTAGCACTATCTCTGGCTGTTTAGTCCAAGCCAATGCAGTTCCTTCCCAATGTTACTGGGTTTCCCTTGCACTGGATTACATGATGCATTCAATTTTATGAAAGCCATGTCCCCACATCTCTTTGAAATGGGTCCCTCTCTGTTTTAGGCTGCAATTCAGCCTATTTAGGCTGTAGCACAGCCTTCTGGAGACTCTTAGAAAACCTTTTGTGTACACGAGACTGTCTACAAGGCACTGGATTACATTCTTTTGTGATCTTAGTACAGGGCATGAAAGCTATCTTCTTGATCTGATCCAACACAGAAGCCCTGCTCATGCCATTCCTATTATGGGACATTATTTTTTGGCAAGAAAGACTTGGGGTTGAAAAATAGGTTTTGTTAGGCAGATAGGCAGGAATGAGATGTCCATTGACGCATGCCCAGGAGAACCAAGCATAGAACAAAAGCCTAGGTTTTCCCGCTGGTGGGTACGGATGGGCGTTAAACCTGGATCAGCCCACCTGGGCCAGGTGATTGCAATTCAGCCAATGGGATCGACCTGGGGTCATTCACCATGCCTCTCCCCGGGAATCCTTGAAAAGGCAGGAGCGAGGGGGAGAAAGGAAAAACTGGGGACAGGAACTGGGGAGAGAACTTGAGAAAGAACATGAGACAGGTCTTTTTTTGGAGGAAAACTTAGGAGAGAGATCTTTGCGTGACCTCGAGCAGTCTCTGCCAGGCTGCATGGTGGGGAGGAATCCTAGGGGTGGCGCGTAAAACCTGAAACTTCTTTTAACTTTCATTAAACTCACTTGGATCACGAGCCAGGCTTTGGCGTGAATTCTTTCTCATGCGGAGCCAAGAACTGAGATGTAACTCTAGCCCGGATAGAGATCTTACAGTTCATATTTAAGTCCAGCAAGTCCCTGCTCCTTCATAGTTCATATTTTCTGCTAAAAAAAGCACACAACTAAACCCCAAACAGAAGTAACTTCTTTAGCTTTTCTTTACCCTTCTGTAGTTTATAATTATTTGTCTGTTGCCTCCATTGTTAATGACGCTGAGAGTTCAGATTCTAGATAAAGCAGAAGAATGTCACTGCCACCCAAAATAGTTGTTCTTAGTGTTAGTTGGTGCCCAATCAATCCCTGCCCATCCACTCACTTGCTGCCATTGAGTCAATTCTGACTCATGGCAGCAGAGTATACTTGCCCTGGTAGGTTTCTGAGACTATACATCTGTACAGTAGAAAGCTTCAGCTTTCTCTCTCAGAGCAGCTGGTAGTATTGAACTACTGACCTTTTGGCTAGCAGGACAATATGTTACCAGGGATCCTTTTCAAGACTGTGCCCTTTCAGAAACAGATCACCAGGCCTGCTTTCCTAGGAACCTGTGGGTGGGTTTGAAGCATCAACCTTTTGGTTAATATGCAAGTGCTTAACAAATGGTCTTTATCCCGGTTTGGAAAACCTAAGTCACTGGTCTTTTGCCTAAAGAGTCACTTTCAATGGCCCTGGCTTGTTTCATGGGAAGGGCCAGTTCAGGGGCTCCCGGACAGATGGTGGGGTAGGATCCTTATTTAGTAGGGCCATATTGGGTGGGGTGGCAGGGAAGTGTGTGTGTGCTGTATGTGTGTGTAATCTGCATCTTTAACAAATGCCCCCCCCCCCACTGAAATGAGAAACACTGGCCCCAATTGTCCTCTGCCTCTCTTGTTGCTGCCTTTTTTGGGATTTTTCTGGCTTTTAGCAGCCCTGGAGGCCCCTCCTATCTAGGCAGGAAAAGGAGCCAATAAATAAGTTCACACTAAGGTGCTAGAGAGTGATAACAGCTAATCCCTTCCAAGGGCAATTGCTCTCAGAAAGAGAGAAAAAAGAGAGAGAGAGAGAGCTCAGGGGGTTGGGGGGAGCAATTTAACTCCAATGAATAGTGTCTCCTGGAAGAGTCCTACACTTTGTCGCTGCAATGGGAGTCATATATGAACACGTGTGTGTGTGTGAAACCCCTCGCATCAGTCTCTTCTTCTGCTTTTGTGTAAATTGGACTTTAAACACATTCTCTAGGAAGTGTTTGAATGCCTCTGTTTATGGAAGCTTCTTGACAGAAGGGGGATTTTTGTCTCTTTTGTTCAGTGAGAGAGCCCCAAGGTGTGGCATTTAATAAGTAAGTAACAAGCTGGTTGAATGAATGAGTGAATGAGTGAGTGAGGTAAAGAAGCCTTCAGCAGCCTTCCAGGTCGAGACTGGCTCCCTCAGAAGCCTGGCTCTTGTCTAAAGTGAGGTAGATCTCTCCCCCTTCCCATTTCATGCTTCCCCGTGGTCTGCCTGGGATTGAGCTGAAAAATGATTTTTCATGCATGTCATCCTCATTATATCATTATCCCTCACAGCAAAACTCTCTGACCACCCTGAAGACCTGTATTTAATGTGAGGAAAGGTGATTTAATGGAGTGGAGAGCGCAGCATAAAACAGACAACCCTTTCAGAATAGCAGAGCAGGCTGTCCCTCCAAGGGGAAAGGGACAAAAAGGGAAAAGAAAAGAAAAATGGCGAGGGAGGGGGGGCAACTCTCACTCTCCTAATAGGCTGAAATAAGAAGTCATTTTGGTCAACTTCATCAGAAGACAAACCTGAAAGGGGCCCCTTGCCCTCCCCGCCAGCGCATAACTGACTTACCATGCATTTTACCGTGGAGCTGATTATGCGGTGAGTTGTGGTAGACGGGGAGAGTTTATTGACATATGGTCTCCCTTCACACCTTTTGTTACAGCCAGACATCAGGGACTGAGCTGCAGGATATTAAAGGATTTGGAAGCGTTATCAAGGAATGGTACATATTTATCAAAACCAGGGTGATATTACAAAGCTGGGTTGCTGCTACACCTGGGTGTGTTATGTGATTAAAAATAATGACAATGCATCCTCTTGATGGATTTTGCACCTGGGCGAATACTGAGCAGGTCTGCTGGACCACCCTTGGTCGAGAATTCACACCTAAC
>NW_027458471.1:70000-77582 GCF_050624435.1 Tenrec ecaudatus | reverse complement strand
GGTGTCCTTTTTACACACACGCACACAGACCCATACACACACCTGTGCAGAATCTGTGGAGGACTTCTAACAACATGTCCTTTTTACACACACACACACACACAAAGACATACTCTTGCAGGATCTCTAGATTGCTTCTGACTTGGTGTCCTTTATACACACACACACACATACACCCTTCCAGAACTCTACAAGGATTCTGACTTCATGTCCTTTTTACACACACACACACACACACACACACACACACACACACATGCATCCTTGCAGAATCGCAGGAATTCATCTCACGTCATGTAATTTATACACATACACTCAAACTTATTCCCTTGCAAAATCACTTGAGGGTTTCTTACTTCGTGTTCTTTTTACAAACATACTTAAAACACACACAGACACACCCTTGCAGGATCTCTAGAGGGCTTCTGACTTGGTGTCCTTTTTACACACACGCACACAGACACACATACACACACCTGTGCAGAATCTTTGGAGGACTTCTAAAATGTCGTTTATAAACACACACACACACACACACATCCCTTGCAGAATCTCTAGAGGGATTCAGACTTCGTGTCCTTTTTACACACACACACACACACACACATCCTTGCAGGAACTCTACAGCGATTCTAAATTCCTATCCTTTTACACACGAACACACACACTCACACGCTTGCATAATGCCTGCAGGGCTTCTGTCTTCATGTCCTTTTTATACACACACACAGACACACAACCTTGCACAATCTCTAGAGTTCTTTTGATTTCTTGTCCTTTATACACACACACACACACTCACACAAACACATCATTCCAGAATCTCTAGAGGGTTTCTGACTTTTTTCTTTACACACACACACACACACACACACACACACACACACACCTTTGCAGAAACTATGGAGTGTTTCTGACTTCATGTGTACTTCTTACACACACACACACACACACATACAACCTTGCAGAATCTCTGGAGGGCTTCTGATTTTGTGTCCTTTTTACACAAACATACACACATACACACACCCTTGAAGAATCTCTAGAGGGCTTCTGACTTCGTGTCTTTTTACACAAACACACACACACACCACACACACATACACTTTGGTAGAATCTCTGGATGGTGGCTGACTTGCTGTCCTTTTTACACACACACACACACACACACACAAACACTTGAAGAATATCTAGAGGGTTTTTGAATTTGTGTCTGTTTACTCACACACACACACACACACACACACTTACAGAACCTCTGGACGGCTTCAGACTCCATGTCCTTTTTACACACACACACACACACACACACACACACATACACTTTTGCAGAATCAATAGTCGGCTTATGACTTGGTGTCTTTTTTACACACACGCACACAGACACATACACACACCTGTGCAGAATCTGTGGAGGACTTCTAACAACATGTCCTTTTTACACACACACACACACACACACAAAGACATACTCTTGCAGGATCTCTAGAGTGCTTCTGACTTGGTGTCCTTTATACACACACACACACACACATACACCCTTCCAGAACTCTACAAGGATTCTGACTTCATGTCCTTTTTACACACACACACACACACACACACACACACACACACAAACTCATTTTCTTGCCAAATCTCTGCAGTCCTTCTGACTTCGTGTCCTTTTTAAACACACACACACACACACATACACTTGTAGAATCTCTGGAGGACTTCTGATTTCATGTCCTTATTGCACACACACTCCCTCACTCTCACTCTGGAGGACTTCTGATTTCATGTCCTTATTACACACACACACACACACACACACACACACACACTCCCTCACTCTCACACTCATACCTTTCCAGAAAACCTAGAGGGCTTCTGATTTCATGTCCTTTTAACACAACATACTCACCCTTGCAGAATCTCTAGAGGGCTTCTGACTTCCTGTACTTTTGACACACACACACACACACAAACACCCTTGTAGAATCTCCAGACATTTTCTGACTTCGTGTTGTTTTCACACATACACACACACACACTCTGGCAGAATCTCTGGAGGGCTTCTAATATGGTTTACTTATTTCAAACACAACAAACACACACACACACACAGACCTTTGCATAATCAATATTGGGCTTCTGACTTCGTGTAATTTTTACCCTCACACACAAACACACACACACACATACAACCTTGCAGAATCTCTGGAGGGCTTCTGACTTTGTGTCCTTTTTACACAAACATACACACATACACACACCCTTGAAGAATCTCTAGTGGGCTTCTGACTTCGTGTCTTTTTACACAAACACACACACACCAAACACACATACACCCTGGTAGAATCTCTGGATGGTGGCTGACTTGCTGTCCTTTTTACACACACACACACACACACACAAACACTTGAAGAATATCTAGAGGGTTTCTGAATTTGTGTCTGTTTACACACACACACACACACACACACACACACTTACAGAACCTCTGGATGGCTTCAGACTCCATGTCCTTTTTACACACACACACACTTTTGCAGAATTAATAGTCGGTTTCTGATATGGTATCCTTTTTACACAAACGCACACAGACACATACACACACCTGTGCAGAATCTGTGGAGGACTTCTAACAACATGTCCTTTTTACACACACACACACACACACACACACACACATACATGCATCCTTGCAGAATCGCAGGAATTCATCTCACGTCATGGAGTTTATACACATACACATACACACTCAAACTCATTCCCTTGCAAAATCACTTGAGGGTTTCTTACTTCGTGTTCTTTTTACAAACATACTTAAAACACACACAGACACACCCTTGCAGGATCTCTAGAGGGCTTCTGACTTGGTGTCCTTTTTACACACACGCACACAGACACACATACACACACCTGTGCAGAATCTTTGGAGGACTTCTAAAATGTCGTTTATAAACACACACATATCCATTGCAGAATCTCTAGAGGGATTCAGACTTCGTGTCCTTTTTACACACACACACACACACACACATCCTTGCAGGAACTCTACAGCGATTCTAAATTCCTATCCTTTTACACACGCACACACACACTCACACGCTTGCATAATGCCTGCAGGGCTTCTGTCTTCATGTCCTTTTATACACACACACAGACACACAACCTTGCACAATCTCTAGAGTCCTTTTGATTTATTGTCCTTTTTACACACACACACACACACACACACACACACACTTCCAGAATCTCTAGAGGGCTTCTGACGTCATGTCCTTGTTAAACACATACACACACACACACACACACACACATCCTTGCAGAATTCCTGGATGGATTCTTACTTTGTGTCCTTTTTAAACACACACACACACACACACACACACACCCTTGCAGAATATCTAGAGGGTTTCTGAATGTGTGTCCGTTTCACATACACACACACACACACACACACACATCCACACCCTTACAGAACCTCTGGACGGCTTCAGACTCCATGTCCTTTTTACACACTCACACACACACACACACACACTTTTTGCAGAATCAATAGTCGGCTTCTGACTTAGTGTCCTTTTTTCACACACGCACACAGACACACACATACACTTTTGCAGAATCAATAGTCGGCTTCTGACTTGGTGTCCTTTTTACACACACGCACACAGACCCATACACACACCTGTGCAGAATCTGTGGAGGACTTCTAACAACATGTCCTTTTTACACACACACACACACACACACAAAGACATACTCTTGCAGGATCTCTAGATTGCTTCTGACTTGGTGTCCTTTATACACACACACACACATACACCCTTCCAGAACTCTACAAGGATTCTGACTTCATGTCCTTTTTACACACACACACACACACACACACACACACATGCATCCTTGCAGAATCGCAGGAATTCATCTCACGTCATGTAATTTATACACATACACTCAAACTTATTCCCTTGCAAAATCACTTGAGGGTTTCTTACTTCATGTTCTTTTTACAAACATACTTAAAACACACACAGACACACCCTTGCAGGATCTCTAGAGGGCTTCTGACTTGGTGTCCTTTTTACACACACGCACACAGACACACATACACACACCTGTGCAGAATCTTTGGAGGACTTCTAAAATGTCGTTTATAAACACACACACACACACACATCCCTTGCAGAATCTCTAGAGGGATTCAGACTTCGTGTCCTTTTTACACACACACACACACACACACACATCCTTGCAGGAACTCTACAGCGATTCTAAATTCCTATCCTTTTACACACGAACACACACACTCACACGCTTGCATAATGCCTGCAGGGCTTCTGTCTTCATGTCCTTTTTATACACACACACAGACACACAACCTTGCACAATCTCTAGAGTTCTTTTGATTTCTTGTCCTTTATACACACACACACACACTCACACAAACACATCATTCCAGAATCTCTAGAGGGTTTCTGACTTTTTTCTTTACACACACACACACACACACACACACACCTTTGCAGAAACTATGGAGTGTTTCTGACTTCATGTGTACTTTTTACACACACACACACACACACATACAACCTTGCAGAATCTCTGGAGGGCTTCTGATTTTGTGTCCTTTTTACACAAACATACACACATACACACACCCTTGAAGAATCTCTAGAGGGCTTCTGACTTCGTGTCTTTTTACACAAACACACACACACACCACACACACATACACTTTGGTAGAATCTCTGGATGGTGGCTGACTTGCTGTCCTTTTTACACACACACACACACACACACACAAACACTTGAAGAATATCTAGAGGGTTTTTGAATTTGTGTCTGTTTACTCACACACACACACACACACACACACACTTACAGAACCTCTGGACGGCTTCAGACTCCATGTCCTTTTTACACACACACACACACACACACACACACACACACACACATACACTTTTGCAGAATCAATAGTCGGCTTATGACTTGGTGTCTTTTTTACACACACGCACACAGACACATACACACACCTGTGCAGAATCTGTGGAGGACTTCTAACAACATGTCCTTTTTACACACACACACACACACAAAGACATACTCTTGCAGGATCTCTAGAGTGCTTCTGACTTGGTGTCCTTTATACACACACACACACACATACACCCTTCCAGAACTCTACAAGGATTCTGACTTCATGTCCTTTTTACACACACACACACACACACACACACAAACTCATTTTCTTGCCAAATCTCTGCAGTCCTTCTGACTTCGTGTCCTTTTTAAACACACACACACACACACATACACTTGTAGAATCTCTGGAGGACTTCTGATTTCATGTCCTTATTGCACACACACTCCCTCACTCTCACTCTGGAGGACTTCTGATTTCATGTCCTTATTACACACACACACACACACACACACACACACTCCCTCACTCTCACACTCATACCTTTCCAGAAAACCTAGAGGGCTTCTGATTTCATGTCCTTTTAACACAACATACTCACCCTTGCAGAATCTCTAGAGGGCTTCTGACTTCCTGTACTTTTGACACACACACACACACACAAACACCCTTGTAGAATCTCCAGACATTTTCTGACTTCGTGTTGTTTTCACACATACACACACACACACTCTGGCAGAATCTCTGGAGGGCTTCTAATATGGTTTACTTATTTCAAACACAACAAACACACACACACACACAGACCTTTGCATAATCAATATTGGGCTTCTGACTTCGTGTAATTTTTACCCTCACACACAAACACACACACACACATACAACCTTGCAGAATCTCTGGAGGGCTTCTGACTTTGTGTCCTTTTTACACAAACATACACACATACACACACCCTTGAAGAATCTCTAGTGGGCTTCTGACTTCGTGTCTTTTTACACAAACACACACACACCAAACACACATACACCCTGGTAGAATCTCTGGATGGTGGCTGACTTGCTGTCCTTTTTACACACACACACACACACAAACACTTGAAGAATATCTAGAGGGTTTCTGAATTTGTGTCTGTTTACACACACACACACACACACACACACACTTACAGAACCTCTGGATGGCTTCAGACTCCATGTCCTTTTTACACACACACACACTTTTGCAGAATTAATAGTCGGTTTCTGATATGGTATCCTTTTTACACAAACGCACACAGACACATACACACACCTGTGCAGAATCTGTGGAGGACTTCTAACAACATGTCCTTTTTACACACACACACACACACACACACACACACACACAAAGACATACTCTTGCAGGATCTCTAGAGTGCTTCTGACTTGGTGTCCTTTATACACACACACACACACACATACACCCTTCCAGAACTCTACAATGATTCTGACTTTATGTCCTTTTTACACACAAACACACCATTGCAGAATCAATAGAGGTCTTCTGACTTCATGTCCTTTTTACACACACACACACACACACACACCCTTACAGAACCTCTGGAGGGCTTCTGATTTCATGTCCTTTTTTCACACACACACACACACACACACACACACTTTTGCAGAATCAATAGTCGTCTTCTGACTTCGTGTCCTTTTTACAAACACACACACACACACACACACCCTTGCAGAATTTCTAGAGGGCTTCTGAATTTGTGACCTTATTACACACGCACACACTCACACACATAAAACCTTGCAGAATCTCTTGAGAGCTTCATACTTGGTCTCCTTTTTACAAACACACACACACACACATCATGCAGAATCTCTAGATGGCTTCTGACTTCAGGATCTTTTTACACACACACACACACACCTTTGCAGAAACTATGGCGTGTTTCTGACTTCATGTGTCCTTTTTACACACACTCACACACACACACACACCCTTGCAGAATCTCTTGAGGTCTTCTGACGTCATGTCCTTGTTACACGCACACACTTGCATAATCTCTGGGGGTCTGACTTCGTGTCCTTTTTACACACACACTCACACACACACCCTTCCTCACACTGATACTCATACCTTTGGAAAATTCCTAGAGGGCTTCTGACTTCCTGTCCTTTTTACACACACACACACACACACACACACATATCCTTGCAGAATTCCTGGATGGCTTCTTACTTTGTGTCCTTTTTAAACACACACACACACACACACAGATACACACACCCTTGCAGAAATTCTAGAGGGCTTCGGACTTCGTGTTCTTTTTACGCACGCACACACACACACACACACACACAGACATGCATGCACCCTTGCAGAGTCTCTGGAATGCTTCTGACTTCGTGTTCTTTTTACACACACACACACACACACACACACACATACATGCATCCTTGCAGAATCGCAGGAATTCATCTAACGTCATGTAATTTATACACATACACATACACACTCAAACTCATTCCCTTGCAAAATCACTTGAGGGTTTCTTACTTTGTGTTCTTTTTACAAACATACACACACACACAGACACACCCTTGCAGGATCTCTAGAGGGCTTCTGACTTGGTGTCCTTTTTACACACACGCACACAGACACACATACACACACCTGTTCAGAAT
>NW_027458471.1:57500-62500 GCF_050624435.1 Tenrec ecaudatus | reverse complement strand
ACACACACACACTCCCTCACTCTCACACTCATACCTTTCCAGAAAACCTAGAGGGCTTCTGATTTCATGTCCTTTTAACACAACACACTCACCCTTGCAGAATCTCTAGAGGGCTTCTGACTTCCTGTACTTTTGACACACACACACACAAACACCCTTGCAGAATCTCCAGATATTTTCTGACTTCGTGTTGTTTTCACACATACACACACACACACTCTGGTAGAATCTCTGGAGGGCTTCTAATATGGTTTACTTATTTCAAACACAACAAACACACACACACACACAGACCTTTGCATAATCATTATTGGGCTTCTGACTTCGTGTAATTTTTACCCTCACACACAAACGCACACACACACACACACACACACACACACATACAACCTTGCAGAATCTCTGGAGGGCTTCTGACTTTGTGTTCTTTTTACACAAACATACACACATACACACACCCTTGAAGAATCTGTAGAGGGCTTCTGACTTCGTGTCTTTTTACACAAACACACACACACCAAACACACATACACCCTGGTAGAATCTCTGGATGGTGGCTGACTTGCTGTCCTTTTTACACACACACACACACACACACACACAAACACCCTTGCAGAATATCTAGAGGGTTTCTGAATTTGTGTCTGTTTACACACACACACACACACACACCCTTACAGAACCTCTGGACGGCTTCAGACTCCATGTCCTTTTTACACACACACACACTTTTGCAGAATCAATAGTCGGTTTCTGATATGGTATCCTTTTTACACACACGCACACAGACACATACACACACCTGTGCAGAATCTGTGGAGGACTTCTAACAACATGTCCTTTTTACACACACACACACACACACACACACACACACTCCAAACTCATTTTCTTGCAAAATCTCTGCAGTCCTTCTGACTTCGTGTCCTTTTTAAACACACACACACACACACACACACACATACACTTGTAGAATCTCTGGAGGACTTCTGATTTCATGTCCTTATTACACACACACACACACACACACACTCCCTCACTCTCACTCTGGAGGACTTCTGATTTCATGTCCTTATTACACACACACACACACACACACACTCCCTCACTCTCACACTCATACCTTTCCAGAAAACCTAGAGGGCTTCTGATTTCGTGTCCTTTTAACACAACACACTCACCCTTGCAGAATCTCTAGAGGGCTTCTGACTTCCTGTACTTTTGACACACACAGACACCCTTGCAGAATCTCCAGACATTTTCTGACTTCGTGTTGTTTTCACACATACACACACACACACACACTCTGGCAGAATCTCTGGAGGGCTTCTAATATGGTTTACTTATTTCAAACACAACAAACACACACACACAGACCTTTGCATAACCAATATTGGGCTTCTGACTTCGTGTAATTTTTACCCTCACACACAAACACACACACACACATACAACCTTGCAGAATCTCTGGAGGGCTTCTGACTTTGTGTCCTTTTTACACAAACATACACACATACACACACCCTTGAAGAATCTCTAGAGGGCTTCTGACTTCGTGTCTTTTTACACAAACACACACACACCAAACACACATACACCCTGGTAGAATCTCTGGATGGTGGCTGACTTGCTGTCCTTTTTACACACACACACACACACACACACACACACAAACACCCTTGCAGAATATCTAGAGGGTTTCTGAATTTGTGTCTGTTTACACACACACACACACACACCCTTACAGAACCTCTGGACATCTTCAGACTCCATGTCCTTTTTACACACACACACACACACACACACACACACACATACACTTGCAGAATCAATAGTCGGCTTCTGACTTGGTGTCTTTTTTACACACACGCACACAGACACATACACACACCTGTGCAGAATCTGTGGAGGACTTCTAACAACATGTCCTTTTTACACACACACACACACACACACACACAAAGACATACTCTTGCAGGATCTCTAGAGTGCTTCTGACTTGGTGTCCTTTATACACACACACACATACACCCTTCCAGAACTCTACAATGATTCTGATTTCATGTCCTTTTTACACACACACACACACACACACACAAACACACCATTGCAGAATCAATAGAGGGCTTCTGACTTCATGTCTTTTTTATACACACACACACACACCCTTACAGATCCTCTGGAGGGCTTCTGATTTCATGTCCTTTTTTCACACACACACACACACACACACACTTTTGCAGAATCAATAGTCGGTTTCTGACTTCGTGTCCTTTTTACAAACACCCACACACACACACGCCCTTGCAGAAATTCTAGAGGGCTTCTGAATTTGTGACCTTATTACACACGCACACACTCACACACATAAAACCTTGCAGAATCTCTTGAGAGCTTCATACTTGGTCTCCTTTTTACAAACACACACACACATCATGGCAGAATCTCTAGATGGCTTCTGACTTCAGGATCTTTTTACACACACACACACACACACACCTTTGCAGAAACTATGGAGTGTTTCTGACTTCATGTGTCCTTTTTACACACACTCTCTCACACACACACACCCTTGCAGAATCTCTTGAGGGCTTCTGACGTCATGTCCTTGTTACACAAACACACACTTGCATAATCTCTGGGGGGTCTGACTTCGTATCCTTTTTACACACACACACTCACACACACACCCTCCCTCACACTGATACTCATACCTTTGTAAAATTCCTAGAGGGCTTCTGACTTCCTTACCTTTTTATACACACACACACACACACACACACACTCACACACATCCTTGCAGAATTCCTGGATGGATTCTTACTTTGTGTCATTTTTAAACACACACACACACACACACTCCAAACTCATTTTCTTGCAAAATCTCTGCAGTCCTTCTGACTTCGTGTCCTTTTTAAACACACACACACACACACACATACACTTGTAGAATCTCTGGAGGACTTCTGATTTCATGTCCTTATTACACACACACACACACACACACACACTCCCTCACTCTCACTCTGGAGGACTTCTGATTTCATGTCCTTATTACACACACACACACACACACACACACACACTCCCTCACTCTCACACTCATACCTTTCCAGAAAACCTAGAGGGCTTCTGATTTCGTGTCCTTTTAACACAACACACTCACCCTTGCAGAATCTCTAGAGGGCTTCTGACTTCCTGTACTTTTGACACACACAGACACCCTTGCAGAATCTCCAGACATTTTCTGACTTCGTGTTGTTTTCACACATACACACACACACACACACTCTGGCAGAATCTCTGGAGGGCTTCTAATATGGTTTACTTATTTCAAACACAACAAACACACACACACAGACCTTTGCATAATCAATATTGGGCTTCTGACTTCGTGTAATTTTTACCCTCACACACAAACACACACACACACATACAACCTTGCAGAATCTCTGGAGGGCTTCTGACTTTGTGTCCTTTTTACACAAACATACACACATACACACACCCTTGAAGAATCTCTAGAGGGCTTCTGACTTCGTGTATTTTTACACAAACACACACACACACCAAACACACATACACCCTGGTAGAATCTCTGGATGGTGGCTGACTTGCTGTCCTTTTTACACACACACACACACACACACACAAACACTTGAAGAATATCTAGAGGGTTTCTGAATTAATGTCTGTTTACACACACACACACTTACAGAACCTCTGGACGGCTTCAGACTCCATGTCCTTTTTACTCACACACACACACACACACACACACACACACTTTTGCAGAATCAATAGTCGGCTTCTGACTTGGTATCCTTTTTACACACACGCACACAAACACATACACACACCTTTGCAGAATTTGTGGAGGACTTCTAACAACATGTCCTTTTTACACACACACACACACACACACACACACAAGACATACTCTTGCAGGATCTCTAGAGTGCTTCTGACTTGGTGTCCTTTATACACACACACACACATACACCCTTCCAGAACTCTACAAGGGTTCTGACTTCATGTCCTTTTTACACACACACACACACACACACACCCTTACAGAACCTCTGGAGGGCTTCTGATTTCATGTCCTTTTTACACACACACACACACACACACACACAAACACACACTTTTGCAGAATCAATAGTCGGCTTCTGACTTCGTGTCCTTTTTACAAATACCCACAACGTCCTTGCAGAATTTCTAGAGGGCTTCTGAATTTGTGACCTTATTACACACGCACACACTCACACACATAAAACCTTGCAGAATCTCTTGAGAGCTTCATACTTGGTCTCCTTTTTACAAATACACACACACACACATCATGGCAGAATCTCTAGATGGCTTCTGACTTCAGGATCTTTTTACACACACACCTTTGCAGAAACTATGGAGTGTTTCTGACTTCATGTGTCCTTTTTACACACACTCTCACACACACACACCCTTGCAGAATCTCTTGAGGGCTTCTGACGTCATGTCCTTGTTACACACACATACACACACGCACTTGCATAATCTGTGGGGGTCTGACTTCGTGTCCTTTTTACACACACACACACTCACACACACCCTCCCTCACACTGATACTCATACCTTTGGAAAATTCCTAGAGGGCTTCTGACTTCCTTACCTTTTTACACACACACACACACACACACCCACACACACACACACATCCTTGCAGAATTCCTGGATGGATTCTTACTTTGTGTCATTTTTAAACACACACACACACACACACACACACTCCAAACTCATTTTCTTGCCAAATCTCTGCAGTCCTTCTGACTTCGTGTCCTTTTTAAACACACACACACACACACACACACACACACACACACATACACTTGTAGAATCTCTGGAGGACTTCTGATTTCATGTCCTTATTACACACACACACACACACACACTCCCTCACTCTCACTCTGGAGGACTTCTGATTTCATGTCCTTATTACACACACACACACACACACA
>NW_027458471.1:42500-52500 GCF_050624435.1 Tenrec ecaudatus | reverse complement strand
TTATACACATACACTCAAACTTATTCCCTTGCAAAATCACTTGAGGGTTTCTTACTTCGTGTTCTTTTTACAAACATACTTAAAACACACACAGACACACCCTTGCAGGATCTCTAGAGGGCTTCTGACTTGGTGTCCTTTTTACACACACGCACACAGACACACATACACACACCTGTGCAGAATCTTTGGAGGACTTCTAAAATGTCGTTTATAAACACACACACACACACACATCCCTTGCAGAATCTCTAGAGGGATTCAGACTTCGTGTCCTTTTTACACACACACACACACACACACACACACATCCTTGCAGGAACTCTACAGCGATTCTAAATTCCTATCCTTTTACACACTCACACACACACTCACACGCTTGCATAATGCCTGCAGGGCTTCTGTCTTCATGTCCTTTTTATACACACACACAGACACACAACCTTGCACAATCTCTAGAGTTCTTTTGATTTCTTGTCCTTTATACACACACACACACACTCACACAAACACATCATTCCAGAATCTCTAGAGGGTTTCTGACTTTTTTCTTTACACACACACACACACACACACACACACACACACACACACCTTTGCAGAAACTATGGAGTGTTTCTGACTTCATGTGTACTTTTTACACACACACACACACACACATACAACCTTGCAGAATCTCTGGAGGGCTTCTGATTTTGTGTCCTTTTTACACAAACATACACACATACACACACCCTTGAAGAATCTCTAGAGGGCTTCTGACTTCGTGTCTTTTTACACAAACACACACACACACCACACACACATACACTTTGGTAGAATCTCTGGATGGTGGCTGACTTGCTGTCCTTTTTACACACACACACACACACACACACAAACACTTGAAGAATATCTAGAGGGTTTTTGAATTTGTGTCTGTTTACTCACACACACACACACACACACACACTTACAGAACCTCTGGACGGCTTCAGACTCCATGTCCTTTTTACACACACACACACACACACACACACACACACACACACACATACACTTTTGCAGAATCAATAGTCGGCTTATGACTTGGTGTCTTTTTTACACACATGCACACAGACACATACACACACCTGTGCAGAATCTGTGGAGGACTTCTAACAACATGTCCTTTTTGCACACACACACACACACACACAAAGACATACTCTTCCAGGATCTCTAGAGTGCTTCTGACTTGGTGTCCTTTATACACACACACGCACATACACCCTTCCAGAACTCTACAAGGATTCTGACTTCATGTCCTTTTTACACACACACACTCACACACAAACACACCATTGCAGAATCAATAGAGGGCTTCTGACTTCATGTCCTTTTTAAACAGACACACACACACACCCTTACAGAACCTCTGGAGGGCTTCTGATTTCATGTCCTTTTTACAAACACCCCCCCACACAAACGACCTTGCAGAATTTCTAGAGGGCTTCTGACTTTGTGACCTTATTACACACGCACACACTCACACACATAAAACCTTGCAGAATCTCTTGAGAGCTTCATACTTGGTCTCCTTTTTACAAAAACACACACACATCATGGCAGAATCTATAGATGGCTTCTGACTTCAGGATCTTTTTACACACACACACACACACACACACACACACACCTTTGCAGAAACTATGGAGTGTTTCTGACTTCATGTGTCCTTTTTACACACACTCACACACACACCCTTGCAGAATCTCTTGAGGCCTTCTGACGTCATGTCCTTGTTAAACACACACACACACACACACACACACACACACTTGCATAATCTCTGGAGGGCTTCTGACTTCGTGTCCTTTTTACACACACACACTCACACACACACCCTCCCTCACACTGATACTCATACCTTTGGAAAATTCCTAGAGGGCTTCTGACTTCCTGTCCTTTTTACACACACACACACACACACACACATCCTTGCAGAATTCCTGGATGGCTTCTTACTTTGTGTCCTTTTTAAACACACACACACACACACACACACACACACACACACACACACACACACAGATACACACACCCTTGCAGAAATTCTAGAGGGCTTCGGACTTCGTGTTCTTTTTACGCACACACACACACACACACACACAGACATGCACGCACCCTTGCAGAGTCTCTGGAATGCTTCTGACTTCGTGTTCTTTTTACACACACACACACACACACACACACACACATACATGCATCCTTGCAGAATCGCAGGAATTCATCTCACGTCATGGAGTTTATACACATACACATACACACTCAAACTCATTCCCTTGCAAAATCACTTGAGGGTTTCTTACTTCGTGTTCTTTTTACAAACATACTTAAAACACACACAGACACACCCTTGCAGGATCTCTAGAGGGCTTCTGACTTGGTGTCCTTTTTACACACACGCACACAGACACACATACACACACCTGTGCAGAATCTTTGGAGGACTTCTAAAATGTCGTTTATAAACACACACATATCCATTGCAGAATCTCTAGAGGGATTCAGACTTCGTGTCCTTTTTACACACACACACACACACACACATCCTTGCAGGAACTCTACAGCAATTCTAAATTCCTATCCTTTTACACACGCACACACACACTCACACGCTTGCATAATGCCTGCAGGGCTTCTGTCTTCATGTCCTTTTATACACACACACAGACACACAACCTTGCACAATCTCTAGAGTCCTTTTGATTTCTTGTCCTTTTTACACACACACACACACACACACACACACACTTCCAGAATCTCTAGAGGGCTTCTGACGTCATGTCCTTGTTAAACACATACACACACACACACACACACACACACACATCCTTGCAGAATTCCTGGATGGATTCTTACTTTGTGTCCTTTTTAAACACACACACACACACACACACACACCCTTGCAGAATATCTAGAGGGTTTCTGAATGTGTGTCCGTTTCACATACACACACACACACACACACACACATCCACACCCTTACAGAACCTCTGGACGGCTTCAGACTCCATGTCCTTTTTACACACTCACACACACACACTTTTTGCAGAATCAATAGTCGGCTTCTGACTTAGTGTCCTTTTTTCACACACGCACACAGACACACACATACACTTTTGCAGAATCAATAGTCGGCTTCTGACTTGGTGTCCTTTTTACACACACGCACACAGACCCATACACACACCTGTGCAGAATCTGTGGAGGACTTCTAACAACATGTCCTTTTTACACACACACACACACACACACAAAGACATACTCTTGCAGGATCTCTAGATTGCTTCTGACTTGGTGTCCTTTATACACACACACACACATACACCCTTCCAGAACTCTACAAGGATTCTGACTTCATGTCCTTTTTACACACACACACACACACACACACACACATGCATCCTTGCAGAATCGCAGGAATTCATCTCACGTCATGTAATTTATACACATACACTCAAACTTATTCCCTTGCAAAATCACTTGAGGGTTTCTTACTTCGTGTTCTTTTTACAAACATACTTAAAACACACACAGACACACCCTTGCAGGATCTCTAGAGGGCTTCTGACTTGGTGTCCTTTTTACACACACGCACACAGACACACATACACACACCTGTGCAGAATCTTTGGAGGACTTCTAAAATGTCGTTTATAAACACACACACACACACACATCCCTTGCAGAATCTCTAGAGGGATTCAGACTTCGTGTCCTTTTTACACACACACACACACACACACATCCTTGCAGGAACTCTACAGCGATTCTAAATTCCTATCCTTTTACACACTCACACACACACTCACACGCTTGCATAATGCCTGCAGGGCTTCTGTCTTCATGTCCTTTTTATACACACACACAGACACACAACCTTGCACAATCTCTAGAGTTCTTTTGATTTCTTGTCCTTTATACACACACACACACACTCACACAAACACATCATTCCAGAATCTCTAGAGGGTTTCTGACTTTTTTCTTTACACACACACACACACACACACACACACACACACACACACCTTTGCAGAAACTATGGAGTGTTTCTGACTTCATGTGTACTTTTTACACACACACACACACACACATACAACCTTGCAGAATCTCTGGAGGGCTTCTGATTTTGTGTCCTTTTTACACAAACATACACACATACACACACCCTTGAAGAATCTCTAGAGGGCTTCTGACTTCGTGTCTTTTTACACAAACACACACACACACCACACACACATACACTTTGGTAGAATCTCTGGATGGTGGCTGACTTGCTGTCCTTTTTACACACACACACACACACACACACAAACACTTGAAGAATATCTAGAGGGTTTTTGAATTTGTGTCTGTTTACTCACACACACACACACACACACACACTTACAGAACCTCTGGACGGCTTCAGACTCCATGTCCTTTTTACACACACACACACACACACACACACACACACACATACACTTTTGCAGAATCAATAGTCGGCTTATGACTTGGTGTCTTTTTTACACACACGCACACAGACACATACACACACCTGTGCAGAATCTGTGGAGGACTTCTAACAACATGTCCTTTTTGCACACACACACACACACACACACAAAGACATACTCTTCCAGGATCTCTAGAGTGCTTCTGACTTGGTGTCCTTTATACACACACACGCACATACACCCTTCCAGAACTCTACAAGGATTCTGACTTCATGTCCTTTTTACACACACACACTCACACACAAACACACCATTGCAGAATCAATAGAGGGCTTCTGACTTCATGTCCTTTTTAAACAGACACACACACACACCCTTACAGAACCTCTGGAGGGCTTCTGATTTCATGTCCTTTTTACAAACACCCCCCCACACAAACGACCTTGCAGAATTTCTAGAGGGCTTCTGACTTTGTGACCTTATTACACACGCACACACTCACACACATAAAACCTTGCAGAATCTCTTGAGAGCTTCATACTTGGTCTCCTTTTTACAAAAACACACACACATCATGGCAGAATCTCTAGATGGCTTCTGACTTCAGGATCTTTTTACACACACACACACACACACACACACACACACACACACACCTTTGCAGAAACTATGGAGTGTTTCTGACTTCATGTGTCCTTTTTACACACACTCACACACACACCCTTGCAGAATCTCTTGAGGCCTTCTGACGTCATGTCCTTGTTAAACACACACACACACACACACACACACACTTGCATAATCTCTGGAGGGCTTCTGACTTCGTGTCCTTTTTACACACACACACTCACACACACACCCTCCCTCACACTGATACTCATACCTTTGGAAAATTCCTAGAGGGCTTCTGACTTCCTGTCCTTTTTACACACACACACACACACACACACATCCTTGCAGAATTCCTGGATGGCTTCTTACTTTGTGTCCTTTTTAAACACACACACACACACACACACACACACACAGATACACACACCCTTGCAGAAATTCTAGAGGGCTTCGGACTTCGTGTTCTTTTTACGCACACACACACACACACACACAGACATGCAGCACCCTTGCAGAGTCTCTGGAATGCTTCTGACTTCGTGTTCTTTTTACACACACACACACACACACACACACACACACACACACACACATACATGCATCCTTGCAGAATCGCAGGAATTCATCTCACGTCATGGAGTTTATACACATACACATACACACTCAAACTCATTCCCTTGCAAAATCACTTGAGGGTTTCTTACTTCGTGTTCTTTTTACAAACATACTTAAAACACACACAGACACACCCTTGCAGGATCTCTAGAGGGCTTCTGACTTGGTGTCCTTTTTACACACACGCACACAGACACACATACACACACCTGTGCAGAATATTTGGAGGACTTCTAAAATGTCGTTTATAAACACACACATATCCATTGCAGAATCTCTAGAGGGATTCAGACTTCGTGTCCTTTTTACACACACACACACACACACACACATCCTTGCAGGAACTCTACAGCGATTCTAAATTCCTATCCTTTTACACACGCACACACACACTCACACGCTTGCATAATGCCTGCAGGGCTTCTGTCTTCATGTCCTTTTATACACACACACAGACACACAACCTTGCACAATCTCTAGAGTCCTTTTGATTTCTTGTCCTTTTTACACACACACACACACACACACACACACACACACACACACACACTTCCAGAATCTCTAGAGGGCTTCTGACGTCATGTCCTTGTTAAACACATACACACACACACACACACACATCCTTGCAGAATTCCTGGATGGATTCTTACTTTGTGTCCTTTTTAAACACACACACACACACACACACACACCCTTGCAGAATATCTAGAGGGTTTCTGAATGTGTGTCCGTTTCACATACACACACACACACACACACACATCCACACCCTTACAGAACCTCTGGACGGCTTCAGACTCCATGTCCTTTTTACACACTCACACACACACACACACACACTTTTTGCAGAATCAATAGTCGGCTTCTGACTTAGTGTCCTTTTTTCACACACGCACACAGACACACACATACACTTTTGCAGAATCAATAGTCGGCTTCTGACTTGGTGTCCTTTTTACACACACGCACACAGACCCATACACACACCTGTGCAGAATCTGTGGAGGACTTCTAACAACATGTCCTTTTTACACACACACACACACACAAAGACATACTCTTGCAGGATCTCTAGATTGCTTCTGACTTGGTGTCCTTTATACACACACACACACATACACCCTTCCAGAACTCTACAAGGATTCTGACTTCATGTCCTTTTTACACACACACACACACACACACACACACACACACACACACACACATGCATCCTTGCAGAATCGCAGGAATTCATCTCACGTCATGTAATTTATACACATACACTCAAACTTATTCCCTTGCAAAATCACTTGAGGGTTTCTTACTTCGTGTTCTTTTTACAAACATACTTAAAACACACACAGACACACCCTTGCAGGATCTCTAGAGGGCTTCTGACTTGGTGTCCTTTTTACACACAGGCACACAGACACACATACACACACCTGTGCAGAATCTTTGGAGGACTTCTAAAATGTCGTTTATAAACACACACACACACACACATCCCTTGCAGAATCTCTAGAGGGATTCAGACTTCGTGTCCTTTTTACACACACACACACACACACACATCCTTGCAGGAACTCTACAGCGATTCTAAATTCCTATCCTTTTACACACGAACACACACACTCACACGCTTGCATAATGCCTGCAGGGCTTCTGTCTTCATGTCCTTTTTATACACACACACAGGCACACAACCTTGCACAATCTCTAGAGTTCTTTTGATTTCTTGTCCTTTATACACACACACACACACTCACACAAACACATCATTCCAGAATCTCTAGAGGGTTTCTGACTTTTTTCTTTACACACACACACACACACACACACACACCTTTGCAGAAACTATGGAGTGTTTCTGACTTCATGTGTACTTTTTACACACACACACACACACACATACAACCTTGCAGAATCTCTGGAGGGCTTCTGATTTTGTGTCCTTTTTACACAAACATACACACATACACACACCCTTGAAGAATCTCTAGAGGGCTTCTGACTTCGTGTCTTTTTACACAAACACACACACACACCACACACACATACACTTTGGTAGAATCTCTGGATGGTGGCTGACTTGCTGTCCTTTTTACACACACACACACACACACACACAAACACTTGAAGAATATCTAGAGGGTTTTTGAATTTGTGTCTGTTTACTCACACACACACACACACACACTTACAGAACCTCTGGACGGCTTCAGACTCCATGTCCTTTTTACACACACACACACACACACACACACACACACACACATACACTTTTGCAGAATCAATAGTCGGCTTATGACTTGGTGTCTTTTTTACACACACGCACACAGACACATACACACACCTGTGCAGAATCTGTGGAGGACTTCTAACAACATGTCCTTTTTACACACACACACACACACAAAGACATACTCTTGCAGGATCTCTAGAGTGCTTCTGACTTGGTGTCCTTTATACACACACACACACACATACACCCTTCCAGAACTCTACAAGGATTCTGACTTCATGTCCTTTTTACACACACACACACACACACACACACACACACACAAACTCATTTTCTTGCCAAATCTCTGCAGTCCTTCTGACTTCGTGTCCGTTTTAAACACACACACACACACACATACACTTGTAGAATCTCTGGAGGACTTCTGATTTCATGTCCTTATTGCACACACACTCCCTCACTCTCACTCTGGAGGACTTCTGATTTCATGTCCTTATTACACACACACACACACACACACACACACACACACTCCCTCACTCTCACACTCATACCTTTCCAGAAAACCTAGAGGGCTTCTGATTTCATGTCCTTTTAACACAACATACTCACCCTTGCAGAATCTCTAGAGGGCTTCTGACTTCCTGTACTTTTGACACACACACACACACACAAACACCCTTGTAGAATCTCCAGACATTTTCTGACTTCGTGTTGTTTTCACACATACACACACACACACTCTGGCAGAATCTCTGGAGGGCTTCTAATATGGTTTACTTATTTCAAACACAACAAACACACACACACACACAGACCTTTGCATAATCAATATTGGGCTTCTGACTTCGTGTAATTTTTACCCTCACACACAAACACACACACACACATACAACCTTGCAGAATCTCTGGAGGGCTTCTGACTTTGTGTCCTTTTTACACAAACATACACACATACACACACCCTTGAAGAATCTCTAGTGGGCTTCTGACTTCGTGTCTTTTTACACAAACACACACACACCAAACACACATACACCCTGGTAGAATCTCTGGATGGTGGCTGACTTGCTGTCCTTTTTACACACACACACACACACACAAACACTTGAAGAATATCTAGAGGGTTTCTGAATTTGTGTCTGTTTACACACACACACACACACACACACACACACACTTACAGAACCTCTGGATGGCTTCAGACTCCATGTCCTTTTTACACACACACACACTTTTGCAGAATTAATAGTCGGTTTCTGATATGGTATCCTTTTTACACAAACGCACACAGACACATACACACACCTGTGCAGAATCTGTGGAGGACTTCTAACAACATGTCCTTTTTACACACACACACACACACACACACACACACAAAGACATACTCTTGCAGGATCTCTAGAGTGCTTCTGACTTGGTGTCCTTTATACACACACACACACACACATACACCCTTCCAGAACTCTACAATGATTCTGACTTTATGTCCTTTTTACACACACACACACACAAACACACCATTGCAGAATCAATAGAGGTCTTCTGACTTCATGTCCTTTTTACACACACACACACACACACACACCCTTACAGAACCTCTGGAGGGCTTCTGATTTCATGTCCTTTTTACACACACACACACACACACACACACTTTTGCAGAATCAATAGTCGTCTTCTGACTTCGTGTCCTTTTTACAAACACACACACACACACACACACACCCTTGCAGAATTTCTAGAGGGCTTCTGAATTTGTGACCTTATTACACACGCACACACTCACACACATAAAACCTTGCAGAATCTCTTGAGAGCTTCATACTTGGTCTCCTTTTTACAAACACACACACACACACATCATGCAGAATCTCTAGATGGCTTCTGACTTCAGGATCTTTTTACACACACACACACACACACACACACCTTTGCAGAAACTATGGAGTGTTTCTGACTTCATGTGTCCTTTTTACACACACTCACACACACACACACCCTTGCAGAATCTCTTGAGGTCTTCTGACGTCATGTCCTTGTTACACGCACACACTTGCATAATCTCTGGGGGTCT
>NW_027458471.1:27500-37500 GCF_050624435.1 Tenrec ecaudatus | reverse complement strand
GCTTCTGACTTCGTGTCCTTTTTACAAACACACACACACACACACACACCCTTGCAGAATTTCTAGAGGGCTTCTGAATTTGTGACCTTATTACACACGCACACACTCACACACATAAAACCTTGCAGAATCTCTTGAGAGCTTCATACTTGGTCTCCTTTTTACAAACACACACACACACACACATCATGCAGAATCTCTAGATGGCTTCTGACTTCAGGATCTTTTTACACACACACACACACACACCTTTGCAGAAACTATGGAGTGTTTCTGACTTCATGTGTCCTTTTTACACACACTCACACACACACACCCTTGCAGAATCTCTTGAGGTCTTCTGACGTCATGTCCTTGTTACACGCACACACTTGCATAATCTCTGGGGGTCTGACTTCGTGTCCTTTTTACACACACACACTCACACACACACCCTACCTCACACTGATACTCATACCTTTGGAAAATTCCTAGAGGGCTTCTGACTTCCTGTCCTTTTTACACACACACACACAGATACACACACCCTTGCTGAAATTCTATAGGGCTTCGGACTTCGTGTTCTTTTTACGCACGCACACACACACACACACAGACATGCACGCACTCTTGCAGAGTCTCTGGAATGCTTCTGACTTCGTGTTCTTTTTACACACACACACACACACACACACACATACATGCATCCTTGCAGAATCGCAGGAATTCATCTAACGTCATGTAATTTATACACATACACATACACACTCAAACTCATTCCCTTGCAAAATCACTTGAGGGTTTCTTACTTTGTGTTCTTTTTACAAACATACACACACACACAGACACACCCTTGCAGGATCTCTAGAGGGCTTCTGACTTGGTGTGCTTTTTACACACACGCACACAGACACACATACACACACCTGTGCAGAATCTTTGGAGGACTTCTAAAATGTCGTTTATAAACACACACACACACATCCCTTGCAGAATCTCTAGAGGGATTCAGACTTCGTGTCCTTTTTACACACACACACACACACACACACATCCTTGCAGGAACTCTACAGCGATTCTAAATTCCTATCCTTTTACACACTCACACGCTTGCATAATGCCTGCAGGGCTTCTGTCTTCATGTCCTTTTTATACACACACACAGGCACACAACCTTGCACAATCTCTAGAGTCCTTTTGATTTCTTGTCCTTTTTACACACACACACACACACACACACACCTTTGCAGAAACTATGGAGTGTTTCTGATTTCATGTGTCCTTTTTACACACACACACACACACACATACAACCTTGCAGAATCTCTGGAGGGCTTCTGACTTTGTGTCATTTTTACACAAACATACACACATACACACACCCTTGAAGAATCTCTAGAGGGCTTCTGACTTCGTGTCTTTTTACACAAACACACACACACCACACACACATATACCCTTGTAAAATCTCTGGATGGTGGCTGACTTGCTGTCCTTTTTACACACACACACGCACACACACACACACACACACAAACCCTTGCAGAATATCTAGAGGGTTTCTGAATTTGTGTCTGTTGTACACACACACACACACCCTTACAGAACCTCTGGACGGCTTCAGATTCCATGTCCTTTTTACACACACACACACACACACACACACACACACACACACACACTTTTCCAGAATCAATAGTCGGCTTCTGACTTGGTATCCTTTTTACACACACGCAGACAGACACACATACACACACCTGTGCAGAATCTGTGGAGGACTTCTAACAACATGTCCTTTTTACACACACACACACACACACAAAGATATACTCTTGCAGGATCTCTAGAGTGCTTCTGACTTGGTGTCCTTTATACACACACACACATACACCCTTCCAGAACTCTACAAGGATTCTGACTTCATGTCCTTTTTACACACACACACACACACACACACACACACACAAATTCATTTTCTTGCCAAATCTCTGCAGTCCTTCTGACTTCGTGTCCTTTTTAAACACACACACACCACACACACACTTGTAGAATCTCTGGAGGACTTCTGATTTCATGTCCTTTTTACACACACACACACACACACACACACACACAAAGATATACTCTTGCAGGATCTCTAGAGTGCTTCTGACTTGGTGTCCTTTATACACACACACACATACACCCTTCCAGAACTCTACAAGGATTCTGACTTCATGTCCTTTTTACACACACACACACACACACAAACACACACAAATTCATTTTCTTGCCAAATCTCTGCAGTCCTTCTGACTTCGTGTCCTTTTTAAACACGCACACACACACACACACTTGTAGAATCTCTGGAGGACTTCTGATTTCATGTCCTTATTACACACACACACACACACACACACTCCCTCACTCTCACACTGATACCTTTCCAGAAAACCTAGAGGGCTTCTGATTTCATGTCCTTTTAACACAACACACTCACCCTTGCAGAATCTCTAGAGGGCTTCTGACTTCCTGTACTTTTGACACACACACACACAAACACCCTTGCAGAATCTCCAGATATTTTCTGACTTCGTGTTGTTTTCACACATACACACACACACACTCTGGCAGAATCACTGGAGGGCTTCTAATATGGTTTACTTATTTCAAACACAACAAACACACACACACAGACCTTTGCATAATCAATATTGGGCTTCTGACTTCGTGTAATTTTTACCCTCAAACACAAACACACACACACACATACAACCTTGCAGAATCTCTGGAGGGCTTCTGACTTTGTGTCCTTTTTACACAAACATACACACATACACACACCCTTGAAGAATCTCTAGAGGGCTTCTGACTTCGTGTCTTTTTACACAAACACACACACACCAAACACACATACACCCTGGTAGAATCTCTGGATGGTGGCTGACTTGCTGTCCTTTTTACACACACACACACACACACACACACACAAACACCCTTGCAGAATATCTAGAGGGTTTCTGAATTTGTGTCTGTTTACACACACACACACACACACACCCTTACAGAACCTCTGGACAGCTTCAGACTCCATGTCCTTTTTACACACACACACACACACACACACACACATACACTTGCAGAATCAATAGTCGGCTTCTGACTTGGTGTCTTTTTTACACACACGCACACAGACACATACACACACCTGTGCAGAATCTGTGGAGGACTTCTAACAACATGTCCTTTTTACACACACACACACACACACACACACACACACACACACACAAAGACATACTCTTGCAGGATCTCTAGAGTGCTTCTGACTTGGTGTCCTTTATACACACACACACACACATACACCCTTCCAGAACTCCACAATGATTCTGATTTCATGTCCTTTTTACACACACACACACACACACACACACACACACAAACACACCATTGCAGAATCAATAGAGGGCTTCTGACTTCATGTCTTTTTTATACACACACACACACACACCCTTACAGAACCTCTGGAGGGCTTCTGATTTCATGTCCTTTTTTCACACACACACACACACACACACACACACACTTTTGCAGAATCAATAGTCGGTTTCTGACTTCGTGTCCTTTTTACAAACACCCACACACACACACGCCCTTGCAGAAATTCTAGAGGGCTTCTGAATTTGTGACCTTATTACACACGCACACACTCACACACATAAAACCTTGCAGAATCTCTTGAGAGCTTCATACTTGGTCTCCTTTTTACAAACACACACACACATCATGGCAGAATCTCTAGATGGCTTCTGACTTCAGGATCTTTTTACACACACACACACACACACACACCTTTGCAGAAACTATGGAGTGTTTCTGACTTCATGTGTCCTTTTTACACACACTCTCACACACACACACACCCTTGCAGAATCTCTTGAGGGCTTCTGACGTCATGTCCTTGTTACACAAACACACACTTGCATAATCTCTGGGGGGTCTGACTTCGTATCCTTTTTACACACACACACTCACACACACACCCTCCCTCACACTGATACTCATACCTTTGTAAAATTCCTAGAGGGCTTCTGACTTCCTTACCTTTTTATACACACACACACACACACACACTCACACACATCCTTGCAGAATTCCTGGATGGATTCTTACTTTGTGTCATTTTTAAACACACACACACACACACACACACACACTCCAAACTCCTTTTCTTGCAAAATCTCTGCAGTCCTTCTGACTTCGTGTCCTTTTTAAACACACACACACACACACATACACTTGTAGAATCTCTGGAGGACTTCTGATTTCATGTCCTTATTACACACACACACACACACACACACTCCCTCACTCTCACTCTGGAGGACTTCTGATTTCATGTCCTTATTACACACACACACACACACACACACTCCCTCACTCTCACACTCATACCTTTCCAGAAAACCTAGAGGGCTTCTGATTTCGTGTCCTTTTAACACAACACACTCACCCTTGCAGAATCTCTAGAGGGCTTCTGACTTCCTGTACTTTTGACACACACAGACACCCTTGCAGAATCTCCAGACATTTTCTGACTTCGTGTTGTTTTCACCCATACACACACACACACACACACACACACTCTGGCAGAATCTCTGGAGGGCTTCTAATATGGTTTACTTATTTCAAACACAACAAACACACACACACAGACCTTTGCATAACCAATATTGGGCCTCTGACTTCGTGTAATTTTTACCCTCACACACAAACACACACACACACATACAACCTTGCAGAATCTCTGGAGGGCTTCTGACTTTGTGTCCTTTTTACACAAACATACACACATACACACACCCTTGAAGAATCTGTAGAGGGCTTCTGACTTCGTGTCTTTTTACACAAACACACACACACCAAACACACATACACCCTGGTAGAATCTCTGGATGGTGGCTGACTTGCTGTCCTTTTTACACACACACACACACACACACACACAAACACCCTTGCAGAATATCTAGAGGGTTTCTGAATTTGTGTCTGTTTACACACACACACACACACACACCCTTACAGAACCTCTGGACAGCTTCAGACTCCATGTCCTTTTTACACACACACACACACACACACATACACTTGCAGAATCAATAGTCGGCTTCTGACTTGGTGTCTTTTTTACACACACGCACACAGACACATACACACACCTGTGCAGAATCTGTGGTGGACTTCTAACAACATGTCCTTTTTACACACACACACACACACACACACACACACAAAGACATACTCTTGCAGGATCTCTAGAGTGCTTCTGACTTGGTGTCCTTTATACACACACACACATACACCCTTCCAGAACTCTACAATGATTCTGATTTCATGTCCTTTTTACACACACACACACACACACACACACAAACACACCATTGCAGAATCAATAGAGGGCTTCTGACTTCATGTCTTTTTTATACACACACACACACACCCTTACAGATCCTCTGGAGGGCTTCTGATTTCATGTCCTTTTTTCACACACACACACACACACACACACACACTTTTGCAGAATCAATAGTCGGTTTCTGACTTCGTGTCCTTTTTACAAACACCCACACACACACACGCCCTTGCAGAAATTCTAGAGGGCTTCTGAATTTGTGACCTTATTACACACGCACACACTCACACACATAAAACCTTGCAGAATCTCTTGAGAGCTTCATACTTGGTCTCCTTTTTACAAACACACACACACATCATGGCAGAATCTCTAGATGGCTTCTGACTTCAGGATCTTTTTACACACACACACACACACACACCTTTGCAGAAACTATGGAGTGTTTCTGACTTCATGTGTCCTTTTTACACACACTCTCTCACACACACACACCCTTGCAGAATCTCTTGAGGGCTTCTGACGTCATGTCCTTGTTTCACAAACACACACTTGCATAATCTCTGGGGGGTCTGACTTCGTATCCTTTTTACACACACACACTCACACACACACCCTCCCTCACACTGATACTCATACCTTTGTAAAATTCCTAGAGGGCTTCTGACTTCCTTACCTTTTTATACACACACACACACACACACACACACACTCACACACATCCTTGCAGAATTCCTGGATGGATTCTTACTTTGTGTCATTTTTAAACACACACACACACACACTCCAAACTCATTTTCTTGCAAAATCTCTGCAGTCCTTCTGACTTCGTGTCCTTTTTAAACACACACACACACACACACATACACTTGTAGAATCTCTGGAGGACTTCTGATTTCATGTCCTTATTACACACACACACACACACACACTCCCTCACTCTCACTCTGGAGGACTTCTGATTTCATGTCCTTATTACACACACACACACACACACACTCCCTCACTCTCACACTCATACCTTTCCAGAAAACCTAGAGGGCTTCTGATTTCGTGTCCTTTTAACACAACACACTCACCCTTGCAGAATCTCTAGAGGGCTTCTGACTTCCTGTACTTTTGACACACACAGACACCCTTGCAGAATCTCCAGACATTTTCTGACTTCGTGTTGTTTTCACACATACACACACACACACACACTCTGGCAGAATCTCTGGAGGGCTTCTAATATGGTTTACTTATTTCAAACATAACAAACACACACACACAGACCTTTGCATAATCAATATTGGGCTTCTGACTTCGTGTAATTTTTACCCTCACACACAAACACACACACACACATACAACCTTGCAGAATCTCTGGAGGGCTTCTGACTTTGTGTCCTTTTTACACAAACATACACACATACACACACCCTTGAAGAATCTCTAGAGGGCTTCTGACTTCGTGTCTTTTTACACAAACACACACACACACCAAACACACATACACCCTGGTAGAATCTCTGGATGGTGGCTGACTTGCTGTCCTTTTTACACACACACACACACACACACAAACACTTGAAGAATATCTAGAGGGTTTCTGAATTTATGTCTGTTTACACACACACACACTTACAGAACCTCTGGACGGCTTCAGACTCCATGTCCTTTTTACACACACACACACACACACACACACACACACACACACACACACACACTTTTGCAGAATCAATAGTCGGCTTCTGACTTGGTATCCTTTTTACACACACGCACACAAACACATACACACACCTTTGCAGAATTTGTGGAGGACTTCTAACAACATGTCCTTTTTACACACACAGACACACACACACACACACACAAGACATACTCTTGCAGGATCTCTAGAGTGCTTCTGACTTGGTGTCCTTTATACACACACACACACATACACCCTTCCAGAACTCTACAAGGGTTCTGACTTCATGTCCTTTTTACACACACACACACACACACACACACCCTTACAGAACCTCTGGAGGGCTTCTGATTTCATGTCCTTTTTACACACACACACACACACACACACAAACACACACTTTTGCAGAATCAATAGTCGGCTTCTGACTTCGTGTCCTTTTTACAAATACCCACAACGTCCTTGCAGAATTTCTAGAGGGCTTCTGAATTTGTGACCTTATTACACACGCACACACTCACACACATAAAACCTTGCAGAATCTCTTGAGAGCTTCATACTTGGTCTCCTTTTTACAAATACACACACACACACATCATGGCAGAATCTCTAGATGGCTTCTGACTTCAGGATCTTTTTACACACACACCTTTGCAGAAACTATGGAGTGTTTCTGACTTCATGTGTCCTTTTTACACACACTCTCACACACACACACCCTTGCAGAATCTCTTGAGGGCTTCTGACGTCATGTCCTTGTTACACACACATACACACACGCACTTGCATAATCTGTGGGGGTCTGACTTCGTGTCCTTTTTACACACACACACACTCACACACACCCTCCCTCACACTGATACTCATACCTTTGGAAAATTCCTAGAGGGCTTCTGACTTCCTTACCTTTTTACACACACACACACACACACACACACACACACACACATCCTTGCAGAATTCCTGGATGGATTCTTACTTTGTGTCATTTTTAAACACACACACACACACACACACACTCCAAACTCATTTTCTTGCCAAATCTCTGCAGTCCTTCTGACTTCGTGTCCTTTTTAAACACACACACACACACACACACACACACACACACACACACACACACTTGTAGAATCTCTGGAGAACTTCTGATTTCATGTCCTTATTACACACACACACACACACACACTCCCTCACTCTCACTCTGGAGGACTTCTGATTTCATGTCCTTATTACACACACACACACACACACACACTCCCTCACTCTCACACTCATACCTTTCCAGAAAACCTAGAGGGCTTCTGATTTTGTGTCCTTTTAACACAACACACTCACCCTTGCAGAATCTCTAGAGGGCTTCTGACTTCCTGTACTTTTTACACACACACACACAAACACCCTTGCAGAATCTCCAGACATTTTCTGACTTCGTGTTGTTTTCACACATACACACACACACACTCTGGCAGAATCTCTGGAGGGCTTCTAATATGGTTTACTTATTTTAAACACAACAAACACACACACACAGACCTTTGCATAATCAATATTGGGCTTCTGACTTCGTGTAATTTTTACCCTCACACACACACACACATACAACCTTGCAGAATCTCTGGAGGGCTTCTGACTTTGTGTCCTTTTTACACAAACATACACACATACACACACCCTTGAAGAATCTCTAGAGGGCTTCTGACTTCGTGTCTTTTTACACAAACACACACACACCACACACAAATACACCCTGGTAGAATCTCTGGATGGTGGCTGACTTGCTGTCCTTTTTACACACACACACACACACACAAACACACACACAAACACTTGAAGAATATCTAGAGGGTTTCTGAATTTGTGTCTGTTTACACACACACACACACACCCTTACAGAACCTCTGGACGGCTTCAGACTCCATGTCCTTTTTACACACACACACACACACACACACACACACACATACAGTTTTGCAGAATCAATAGTCGGCTTCTGACTTGGTGTCCTTTTTACACACACGCACACAGACACACACACACACACCTGTGCAGAATCTGTGGAGGACTTCTAACAACATGTCCTTTTTGCACACACACACACACACACACACACACACAAAGACATACTCTTGCAGGATCTCTAGAGTGCTTCTGACTTCGTGTCCTTTATACACACACACACACATACACCCTTCCAGAACTCTACAAGGATTCTGACTTCATGTCCTTTTTACACACACACACACACACACACACACACACAAACACACCATTGCAGAATCAATAGAGGGCTTCTGACTTCATGTCCTTTTTACACACACACACACACACACACACACCCTTACAGAACCCTAGAGGGCTTCTGATTTCATGTCCTTTTTACACACACACACACACACACACACTTTTGCAGAATCAATAGTCGGCTTCTGACTTTGTGTCCTTTTTACAAACACCCCCACACACACACGCCCTTGCAGAATTTCTAGAGGGCTTCTGACTTTGTGACCTTATTACACTCGCACACACTCACACACATAAAACCTTGCAGAATCTCTTGAGAGCTTCATACTTGGGCTCCTTTTTACAAACACACACACACATCATGGCAGAATTTCTAGATGGCGTCTGACTTCAGGATCTTTTTACACACACACACACACACACACACCTTTGCAGAAACTATGGAGTGTTTCTGACTTCATGTGTCCTTTTTACACACACTCACACACACACACACCCTTGCAGAATCTCTTGAGGGCTTCTGACGTCATGTCCTTGTTACACACACACACACACTTGCATAATATCTGGGGGTCTGACTTCGTGTCCTTTTTACACACACACACACACACTCACACACACACCCTCCCTCACACTGATCCTCATACCTTTGGAAAATTCCTAGAGGGCTTCTGACTTCCTTACCTTTTTACACAAACACACACACACACACA
>NW_027458471.1:15000-25000 GCF_050624435.1 Tenrec ecaudatus | reverse complement strand
CGATTCTAAATTCCTATCCTTTTACACACGCACACACACACTCACACGCTTGCATAATGCCTGCAGGGCTTCTGTCTTCATGTCCTTTTATACACACACACAGACACACAACCTTGCACAATCTCTATAGTCCTTTTGATTTCTTGTCCTTTTTACACACACACACACACACACACACACACACACACACACTTCCAGAATCTCTAGAGGGCTTCTGACGTCATGTCCTTGTTAAACACATACACACACACACACACACACATCCTTGCAGAATTCCTGGATGGATTCTTACTTTGTGTCCTTTTTAAACACACACACACACACACACACACACCCTTGCAGAATATCTAGAGGGTTTCTGAATGTGTGTCCGTTTCACATACACACACACACACACACACACACACATCCACACCCTTACAGAACCTCTGGACGGCTTCAGACTCCATGTCCTTTTTACACACTCACACACACACACACACACACACTTTTTGCAGAATCAATAGTCGGCTTCTGACTTAGTGTCCTTTTTTCACAGACGCACACAGACACACACATACACTTTTGCAGAATCAATAGTCGGCTTCTGACTTGGTGTCCTTTTTACACACACGCACACAGACCCATACACACACCTGTGCAGAATCTGTGGAGGACTTCTAACAACATGTCCTTTTTACACACACACACACACACAAAGACATACTCTTGCAGGATCTCTAGATTGCTTCTGACTTGGTGTCCTTTATACACACACACACACATACACCCTTCCAGAACTCTACAAGGATTCTGACTTCATGTCCTTTTTACACACACACACACACACACACACACACACACACACATGCATCCTTGCAGAATCGCAGGAATTCATCTCACGTCATGTAATTTATACACATACACTCAAACTTATTCCCTTGCAAAATCACTTGAGGGTTTCTTACTTCGTGTTCTTTTTACAAACATACTTAAAACACACACAGACACACCCTTGCAGGATCTCTAGAGGGCTTCTGACTTGGTGTCCTTTTTACACACACGCACACAGACACACATACACACACCTGTGCAGAATCTTTGGAGGACTTCTAAAATGTCGTTTATAAACACACACACACACACACATCCCTTGCAGAATCTCTAGAGGGATTCAGACTTCGTGTCCTTTTTACACACACACACACACACACACACACATCCTTGCAGGAACTCTACAGCGATTCTAAATTCCTATCCTTTTACACACGAACACACACACTCACACGCTTGCATAATGCCTGCAGGGCTTCTGTCTTCATGTCCTTTTTATACACACACACAGACACACAACCTTGCACAATCTCTAGAGTTCTTTTGATTTCTTGTCCTTTATACACACACACACACACTCACACAAACACATCATTCCAGAATCTCTAGAGGGTTTCTGACTTTTTTCTTTACACACACACACACACACACACACACCTTTGCAGAAACTATGGAGTGTTTCTGACTTCATGTGTACTTTTTACACACACACACACACACACATACAACCTTGCAGAATCTCTGGAGGGCTTCTGATTTTGTGTCCTTTTTACACAAACATACACACATACACACACCCTTGAAGAATCTCTAGAGGGCTTCTGACTTCGTGTCTTTTTACACAAACACACACACACACCACACACACATACACTTTGGTAGAATCTCTGGATGGTGGCTGACTTGCTGTCCTTTTTACACACACACACACACAAACACTTGAAGAATATCTAGAGGGTTTTTGAATTTGTGTCTGTTTACTCACACACACACACACACACACACTTACAGAACCTCTGGACGGCTTCAGACTCCATGTCCTTTATACACACACACACACACACACACACACACACACATACACTTTTGCAGAATCAATAGTCGGCTTATGACTTGGTGTCTTTTTTACACACACGCACACAGACACATGCACACACCTGTGCAGAATCTGTGGAGGACTTCTAACAACATGTCCTTTTTACACACACACACACACACACAAAGACATACTCTTGCAGGATCTCTAGAGTGCTTCTGACTTGGTGTCCTTTATACACACACACACACACATACACCCTTCCAGAACTCTACAAGGATTCTGACTTCATGTCCTTTTTACACACACACACACACACACACACACACAAACTCATTTTCTTGCCAAATCTCTGCAGTCCTTCTGACTTCGTGTCCTTTTTAAACACACACACACACACACATACACTTGTAGAATCTCTGGAGGACTTCTGATTTCATGTCCTTATTGCACACACACTCCCTCACTCTCACTCTGGAGGACTTCTGATTTCATGTCCTTATTACACACACACACACACACACACACACACACTCCCTCACTCTCACACTCATACCTTTCCAGAAAACCTAGAGGGCTTCTGATTTCATGTCCTTTTAACACAACATACTCACCCTTGCAGAATCTCTAGAGGGCTTCTGACTTCCTGTACTTTTGACACACACACACACACACAAACACCCTTGTAGAATCTCCAGACATTTTCTGACTTCGTGTTGTTTTCACACATACACACACACACACTCTGGCAGAATCTCTGGAGGGCTTCTAATATGGTTTACTTATTTCAAACACAACAAACACACACACACACACAGACCTTTGCATAATCAATATTGGGCTTCTGACTTCGTGTAATTTTTACCCTCACACACAAACACACACACACACATACAACCTTGCAGAATCTCTGGAGGGCTTCTGACTTTGTGTCCTTTTTACACAAACATACACACATACACACACCCTTGAAGAATCTCTAGTGGGCTTCTGACTTCGTGTCTTTTTACACAAACACACACACACACCACACACAAATACACCCTGGTAGAATCTCTGGATGGTGGCTGACTTGCTGTCCTTTTTACACACACACACACACACACAAACACTTGAAGAATATCTAGAGGGTTTCTGAATTTGTGTCTGTTTACACACACACACACACACACACACACTTACAGAACCTCTGGATGGCTTCAGACTCCATGTCCTTTTTACACACACACACACTTTTGCAGAATTAATAGTCGGTTTCTGATATGGTATCCTTTTTACACAAACGCACACAGACACATACACACACCTGTGCAGAATCTGTGGAGGACTTCTAACAACATGTCCTTTTTACACACACACACACACACACACACACACACACACACACACACAAAGACATACTCTTGCAGGATCTCTAGAGTGCTTCTGACTTGGTGTCCTTTATACACACACACACACACACATACACCCTTCCAGAACTCTACAATGATTCTGACTTTATGTCCTTTTTACACACACACACACACAAACACACCATTGCAGAATCAATAGAGGTCTTCTGACTTCATGTCCTTTTTACACACACACACACACACACACACCCTTACAGAACCTCTGGAGGGCTTCTGATTTCATGTCCTTTTTACACACACACACACACACACACACACTTTTGCAGAATCAATAGTCGTCTTCTGACTTCGTGTCCTTTTTACAAACACACACACACACACACACACCCTTGCAGAATTTCTAGAGGGCTTCTGAATTTGTGACCTTATTACACACGCACACACTCACACACATAAAACCTTGCAGAATCTCTTGAGAGCTTCATACTTGGTCTCCTTTTTACAAACACACACACACACATCATGCAGAATCTCTAGATGGCTTCTGACTTCAGGATCTTTTTACACACACACACACACACCTTTGCAGAAACTATGGAGTGTTTCTGACTTCATGTGTCCTTTTTACACACACTCACACACACACACACCCTTGCAGAATCTCTTGAGGTCTTCTGACGTCATGTCCTTGTTACACGCACACACTTGCATAATCTCTGGGGGTCTGACTTCGTGTCCTTTTTACACACACACTCACACACACACCCTTCCTCACACTGATACTCATACCTTTGGAAAATTCCTAGAGGGCTTCTGACTTCCTGTCCTTTTTACACACACACACACACACACACACACATATCCTTGCAGAATTCCTGGATGGCTTCTTACTTTGTGTCCTTTTTAAACACACACACACACACACACAGATACACACACCCTTGCAGAAATTCTAGAGGGCTTCGGACTTCGTGTTCTTTTTACGCACGCACACACACACACACACACACACAGACATGCATGCACCCTTGCAGAGTCTCTGGAATGCTTCTGACTTCGTGTTCTTTTTACACACACACACACACACACACACACACATACATGCATCCTTGCAGAATCGCAGGAATTCATCTAACGTCATGTAATTTATACACATACACATACACACTCAAACTCATTCCCTTGCAAAATCACTTGAGGGTTTCTTACTTTGTGTTCTTTTTACAAACATACACACACACACAGACACACCCTTGCAGGATCTCTAGAGGGCTTCTGACTTGGTGTCCTTTTTACACACACGCACACAGACACACATACACACACCTGTTCAGAATCTTTGGAGGACTTCTAAAATGTCGTTTATAAACACACACACACACACACATCCCTTGCAGAAACTCTAGAGGGATTCAGACTTCGTGTCCTTTTTACACACACACACACACACACACACACACATCCTTGCAGGAACTCTACAGCGATTCTAAATTCCTATCCTTTTACACACGCACACACACACTCACACGCTTGCATAATGCCTGCAGGGCTTCTGTCTTCATGTCCTTTTTATACACACACACAGACACACAACCTTGCACAATCTCTAGAGTCCTTTTGATTTCTGGTCCTTTTTACACACACACACACACACACACACACCTTTGCAGAAACTATGGAGTGTTTCTGATTTCATGTGTCCTTTTTACACACACACACACACACACACACACATACAACCTTGCAGAATCTCTGGAGGGCTTCTGACTTTGTGTCATTTTTACACAAACATACACACATACACACACCCTTGAAGAATCTCTAGAGGGCTTCTGACTTCGTGTCTTTTTACACAAACACACACACACCACACACACATACACCCTTGTAGAATCTCTGGATGGTGGCTGACTTGCTGTCCTTTTTACACACACACACACACACACACACACACACACACACACACACACAAACCCTTGCAGAATATCTAGAGGGTTTCTGAATTTGTGTCTGTTGTACACACACACACACACACACACCCTTACAGAACCTCTGGACGGCTTCAGATTCCATGTCCTTTTTACACACACACACACACACACACACACACACACACTTTTGCAGAATCAATAGTCGGCTTCTGACTTGGTATCCTTTTTACACACACACACAGACAGACACACATACACACACCTGTGCAGAATCTGTGGAGGACTTCTAACAACATGTCCTTTTTACACACACACACACACACACACACTCAAAGATATACTCTTGCAGGATCTCTAGAGTGCTTCTGACTTGGTGTCCTTTATACACACACACACATACACCCTTCTAGAACTCTACAAGGATTCTGACTTCATGTCCTTTTTACACACACACACACACACACACACACACACAAATTCATTTTCTTGCCAAATCTCTGCAGTCCTTCTGACTTCGTGTCCTTTTTAAACACACACACACACACACACACACACACACTTGTAGAATCTCTGGAGGACTTCTGATTTCATGTCCTTTTTACACACACACACACACACTCCCTCACTCTCACACTGATACCTTTCCAGAAAACCTAGAGGGCTTCTGATTTCATGTCCTTTTAACACAACACACTCACCCTTGCAGAATCTCTAGAGAGCTTCTGACTTCCTGTACTTTTGACACACACACACACAAACACCCTTGCAGAATCTCCAGACATTTTCTGACTTCGTGTTGTTTTCACACATACACACACACACACTCTGGTAGAATCTCTGGAGGGCTTCTAATATGGTTTACTTATTTCAAACACAACAAACACACACACACACACACAGACCTTTGCATAATCCATATTGGGCTTCTGACATCGTGTAATTTTTACCCTCACACACAAACGCACACACACACATACACACACACATACAACCTTGCAGAATCTCTGGAGGGCTCCTGACTTTGTGTCCTTTTTACACAAACATACACACATACACACACCCTTGAAGAATCTCTAGAGGGCTTCTGACTTCGTGTCTTTTTACACAAACACACACACAGCAAACACACATACACCCTGGTAGAATCTCTGGATGGTGGCTGACTTGCTGTCCTTTTTACACACACACACACACACACAAACACCCTTGCAGAATATCTAGAGGGTTTCTGAATTTGTGTCTGTTTACACACACACACACACACACACACCCTTACAGAACCTCTGGACAGCTTCAGACTCCATGTCCTTTTTACACACACACACACACACACACACTTGCAGAATCAATAGTCGGCTTCTGACTTGGTGTCTTTTTTACACACACGCACACAGACACATACACACACCTGTGCAGAATCTGTGGAGGACTTCTAACAACATGTCCTTTTTACACACACACACACACACACACACACACACACAAAGACATACTCTTGCAGGATCTCTAGAGTGCTTCTGACTTGGTGTCCTTTATACACACACACACATACACCCTTCCAGAACTCTACAATGATTCTGATTTCATGTCCTTTTTACACACACACACACACACACACACAAACACACCATTGCAGAATCAATAGAGGGCTTCTGACTTCATGTCTTTTTTATACACACACACACACACCCTTACAGAACCTCTGGAGGGCTTCTGATTTCATGTCCTTTTTTCACACACACACACACACACACACACACTTTTGCAGAATCAATAGTCGGTTTCTGACTTTGTGTCCTTTTTACAAACACCCACACACACACATGCCCTTGCAGAAATTCTAGAGGGCTTCTGAATTTGTGACCTTATTACACACGCACACACTCACACACATAAAACCTTGCAGAATCTCTTGAGAGCTTCATACTTGGTCTCCTTTTTACAAACACACACACACACCATGGCAGAATCTCTAGATGGCTTCTGACTTCAGGATCTTTTTACACACACACACACACACACACACACACACACCTTTGCAGAAACTATGGAGTGTTTCTGACTTCATGTGTCCTTTTTACACACACTCTCACACACACACACACCCTTGCAGAATCTCTTGAGGGCTTCTGACGTCATGTCCTTGTTACACAAACACACACTTGCATAATCTCTGGGGGGTCTGACTTCGTATGCTTTTTACACACACGCACTCACACACACACCCTCCCTCAACTGATACTCATACCTTTGTAAAATTCCTAGAGGGCTTCTGACTTCCGTACCTTTTTATACACACACACACACACACACACTCACACACATCCTTGCAGAATTCCTGGATGGATTCTAACTTTGTGTCATTTTTAAACACACACACACACACACACACACACACACACACACTCCAAACTCATTTTCTTGCAAAATCTCTGCAGTCCTTCTGACTTCGTGTCCTTTTTAAACACACACACACACACACACACACACATACACTTGTAGAATCTCTGGAGGACTTCTGATTTCATGTCCTTATTACACACACACACACACACTCCCTCACTCTCACTCTGGAGGACTTCTGATTTCATGTCCTTATTACACACACACACACACACACACACTCCCTCACTCTCACACTCATACCTTTCCAGAAAACCTAGAGGGCTTCTGATTTCGTGTCCTTTTAACACAACACACTCACCCTTGCAGAATCTCTAGAGGGCTTCTGACTTCCTGTACTTTTGACACACACAGACACCCTTGCAGAATCTCCAGACATTTTCTGACTTCGTGTTGTTTTCACACATACACACACACACACACACACTCTGGCAGAATCTCTGGAGGGCTTCTAATATGGTTTACTTATTTCAAACACAACAAACACACACACACAGACCTTTGCATAATCAATATTGGGCTTCTGACTTCGTGTAATTTTTACCCTCACACACAAACACACACACACACATACAACCTTGCAGAATCTCTGGAGGGCTTCTGACTTTGTGTCCTTTTTACACAAACATACACACATACACACACCCTTGAAGAATCTCTAGATGGCTTCTGACTTCGTGTAATTTTACACAAACACACACACACACCAAACACACATACACCCTGGTAGAATCTCTGGATGGTGGCTGACTTGCTGTCCTTTTTACACACACACACACACACACAAACACTTGAAGAATATCTAGAGGGTTTCTGAATTTGTGTCTGTTTACACACACACACACACACTTACAGAACCTCTGGACGGCTTCAGACTCCATGTCCTTTTTACACACACACACACACACACACACACACACTTTTGCAGAATCAATAGTCGGCTTCTGACTTGGTATCCTTTTTACACACACGCACACAAACACATACACACACCTTTGCAGAATTTGTGGAGGACTTCTAACAACATGTCCTTTTTACACACACACACACACACACACACACACAAGACATACTCTTGCAGGATCTCTAGAGTGCTTCTGACTTGGTGTCCTTTATACACACACACACACATACACCCTTCCAGAACTCTACAAGGGTTCTGACTTCATGTCCTTTTTACACACACACACACACACACACCCTTACAGAACCTCTGGAGGGCTTCTGATTTCATGTCCTTTTTACACACACACACACACACACACAAACACACACTTTTGCAGAATCAATAGTCGGCTTCTGACTTCGTGTCCTTTTTACAAATACCCACAACGTCCTTGCAGAATTTCTAGAGGGCTTCTGAATTTGTGACCTTATTACACACGCACACACTCACACACATAAAACCTTGCAGAATCTCTTGAGAGCTTCATACTTGGTCTCCTTTTTACAAATACACACACACACACACATCATGGCAGAATCTCTAGATGGCTTCTGACTTCAGGATCTTTTTACACACACACCTTTGCAGAAACTATGGAGTGTTTCTGACTTCATGTGTCCTTTTTACACACACTCTCACACACACACACCCTTGCAGAATCTCTTGAGGGCTTCTGACGTCATGTCCTTGTTACACACACATACACACACGCACTTGCATAATCTGTGGGGGTCTGACTTCGTGTCCTTTTTACATACACACACACTCACACACACCCTCCCTCACACTGATACTCATACCTTTGGAAAATTCCTAGAGGGCTTCTGACTTCCTTACCTTTTTACACACACACACACATCCTTGCAGAATTCCTGGATGGATTCTTACTTTGTGTCATTTTTAAACACACACACACACACACACACTCCAAACTCATTTTCTTGCCAAATCTCTGCAGTCCTTCTGACTTCGTGTCCTTTTTAAACACACACACACACACACACACACACACACATACACTTGTAGAATCTCTGGAGGACTTCTGATTTCATGTCCTTATTACACACACACACACACACACACACTCCCTCACTCTCACACTCATACCTTTCCAGAAAACCTAGAGGGCTTCTGATTTTGTGTCCTTTTAACACAACACACTCACCCTTGCAGAATCTCTAGAGGGCTTCTGACTTCCTGTACTTTTGACACACACACACACAAACACCCTTGCAGAATCTCCAGACATTTTCTGACTTCGTGTTGTTTTCACACATACACACACACACACTCTGGCAGAATCTCTGGAGGGCTTCTAATATGGTTTACTTATTTTAAACACAACAAACACACACACACAGACCTTTGCATAATCAATATTGGGCTTCTGACTTCGTGTAATTTTTACCCTCACACACAAACACACACACACACATACAACCTTGCAGAATCTCTGGAGGGCTTCTGACTTTGTGTCCTTTTTACACAAACATACACACACACACACCCTTGAATAATC
>NW_027458471.1:0-7500 GCF_050624435.1 Tenrec ecaudatus | reverse complement strand
GGGATTTCGCACAAGATGCAGAATTCCACCCTCTCTTGGAAAAAATAATTTTTGCAATAGCCTTGTATTCTCTTCTGGATCTGAGTAGCAGCTACTCTCATGCAGTCCTAGCACATACATGCTAGGTCTTACGCCGAGTCTGCTCCATGCTTTCCTGTGTCCTATGTGGCGCTGTAGGCACCCAAGGCATGGACTCTGCAGCCTGGGTTCAAATCTCTCCTTTCCACTTCCTCACTGTGTGGTCATAGGCTCATGACTTTATCATCCTGTGCCACTGATTTTTCATCTGTAAAATGAGGCAAGAATAGAGTCCACACATAGGCTTCTTAAGTGAAATAATTGAATTATTATATACAAAAAGCTTAGAACATTGCTCGGCATCTTGCAAATACTGTTAGGTAGCTTAGCATAGGGAGTGGGTCATCCATTACATATGCTCAGGTTCAAACTTCCGGCCAGGAAGGGGTGGTACACCTAGGTGGGTGTTACACCTGGATTGGCCCATCTGAGCCAGGTGAATTCAATCCAGCCAATGGGGTTGACCAGGACCATCAACCATGCCTCCCTGTGGAGGAATTGAAAAGGCAGGATCTTGACCTCTCCGATGTCTCCCTTCCCCCACTTTTCTGTTGTCCGTTCCCCAGGGAGGAGGTCACATGTAGATACTTGTAATCGGTTTCCTCTTTCCAATCCACCCTCCCTCTACCCTCCCACTATCACCACTCACAAATTATCAAGGTTTCTTGAGGGATGGGGGAGTGGGGAGGAAGGGGTAAAAATGATGACTCGATTGATGCCAGGGGCTTAAGTGGAGGCAAATGTTTTGAGAATAATGAGGGCAGTGAGTGTACAATGTGCTTTACACAATTGATGTATGTATGGATTGTGATAAGAATTGTATGAGCCCCTAATAAAACGATTTAAGAAAAGAAAGAAAAGGCAGGATCCTGGAGCCCACGTAGTGACTTTCTCTCCAGCAGCTTCTAGGCAAGCTGTGCAGGGGTGAGGGGCCCTGAGGTGCCTGTGTAAACCTGAAACTTCTTCTCTCAAAAAACTCACTTGGATCACAATCCAGGCTGCGGAGTGAATTCTTTCTCACGCGAAGCCAAGGACTGAGGTATATTTCTCCCACGAGTGATCTAACAATAGTATCTCTTATTATATCATTAGGAGCCCTGGTGGTGTAGTGGACTATGCATTAACCTGCTAATCGCAAGGTCAGGGGTTTGAACTGACTAGCCCCTCCGTGGGAGAAATATGAGGTTGTCTATTTCTGTAAGGCAATGGTTCTCAACCTTCTGAATGCCGCCACCCTTTAATACAGTTCATGTTGTGGTCACCTGCAACCATAAAATTATTTTCATTGCTACTTTATAACTGTAATTTTGCTATCGTTATGAATTGGATGACCCCTGTTAAAGGGTTATTTGATCCCCAAAGGGGTCGCGACCCACAGGTTGCGACCCCTGCTGTAAGGATTTAAAGTCTCAAAACCCCAAAGGGGCAGATCTTTGTCCTATTGGGAGTCAATAAAATGGTAGTTAGGTTTTTTTCTGCATCAGTATCAGATTCTGGTGGCAATCTCAGTCATCCTGCATTGTGGTCTGGTTTGAACTCCGGAAATGACTGCCCTGGTTTGAGGTGAGGGCCACGGTGCTTCAGTGGTAGACCTCTCATCGACTTTCACCGGGAAGACCCGGGTTTGATTTGCAGCCAATGTGCCCCAGACTGTCAGTGAAGGTTTGTGTGTTGCTATGACACTGAGCAGGCTTCAGTGGTGTTTCCAGACTGAAACAGAATAATGAAGAAAGACCTGATCATCCCCATCCACACATTGACCTATGGCCCACCACTGTTGGCTTCCTCTCCCAGTCCTGGTGGTAGCACAGATAGGCACAGTTTGCTCCACTGCCCATGAGGTGCCCATGAGAGGCTGACGCGACAACCACAGTCAAGATCAACAGCTTAAACTCCATTCTGGGTCTATGGAAACAAGAACAACCTTCTGAATTGAGGTCGCATTGCTATTTGGGACTGGGAGGATGCCTTTGTGATATGGATTGCACTCTGGATCCTAAGGGGGACTTTAAAACACAGTCACATAGCAGCTCTGGAAATTGCCATAGTGAGAAGGCAGGTTTAAAAAAAAAAAAAAAAAAAAAGCTTTTACTGGCTTGCTCAAAGGAGGCTGCGGGTAGATTGGGGGGTGGAAAACTCCTCTGGAAATGGAAAATTTTTTATCCTTACATATGCATCATTTCTTCTGGTCCTGAAAGAAAACACAAAGCAGACGAGAGGAGGAAACGGAGACTGGCAGTCATCTTGTTGGTATTCCCACACCACCCCCTCCTTAAGCGCTTGCTGCCATCTCATCCAACTCCACTCAGTGTATTTTCACCCGGCAATGATGCAGAAATGTCTGCGTACTCCAGTTTTATTGTAGTCGGGCAGCGTTTATGGCTTTGACGTTCAACTGAGCATGGCAGGACGTCTAGAAGCAATTATAACCAGCATCTGCTCTGTCTGTGCGATGGGCAGGCAGTGACGGATTCCCAGCCTCCGGAACACTAGTGTTCCCTCCCAGCTCAGGATAATGACGGTGACACTCGGCCCCCTTGTTGTCTGGGGAGCTCAAGGAGCTCTCCTCTGAAACCTCAACTTATGGGCATTTCTTTGAGTGAAGACATCAAATTAGTGACTGGAAAGGAAGGCGTAGGAGATGATTATTGGCCACAAGACAAGCCTCAACCGCCTCCAGAGAGCATGTCTCCTAAGTGCAAAGTGTGGAGAGGGAGGAAACAATTGATCACAAATGGAATAGACTCTGAGTCTCGCCACACAATGTGTGTGTGTGGTCACTGAGGCGGCAACATTATGACTGGGGATGGATACGGTTTGTGCAGCCGTGATTGCCATCCAGAATGTGGCATGCTATTGTGAAAAATGATTTTTTATTCTGAGCAAATCTCTGCTTCCACTTGCTTTAATGCTTCGCCGGAGAGCAGGGGACTCTGGGAGGGGTGGGTGGCGCACAGGGCTGGGCTGACCTCAGGAACTCATGTGTAAAGGGCTTTTTCTCACTTGGAAGCAGGCTGTTCTTTCTGGTAAAGCTTGTTTGTGAACTTTGCCACATCTGCGTCCGAAGAGGGAACTGAAGGTGACAAATGCCACGAGGAGCCCCGGGCACATCTTGTTTCATTTGAATCCCAGTTTTACCTTTCCTCCTTTCTGGGTTCTGAAGCATCAGATGGGTGCCAAACGCTTCCACGGACAACTAAAGCTGAACAAGGTGGAGGCAGATGAAGAGCAACGGGAGGTTGGTGTTTGGGAGACTGAATACTTGGGCTTCCTAGGCCAGTCCAGTTGGTGGTTAGAGCCCTGTTTCAGATTCCACTGTAATCTCCTAGTGTCCAAGGACCAAGTGGCTCCTAAGTCCAGAATTTCTGTTACATGTGTCACCAAGGAGGAGTTGGGCTAAAATGCATTGAAGAATAAAGCAGGAGCTTGGCTTATGAATCCACTCTCTGATTCTGAAATTTCAAAGGCTCCGTGCACAGACATTTCAACACTGAAAGCACAGCAGGGAAAACCAAAGACTTGGGCTTCCTCCTTGTCCCTCTTTTCGGGCTTTTACGGTTTTCCAAGGCGCCTCCCTGAGCCGAGTGTTGTATAGGTCAGGTTTAAAGATGTCCTAGTTCCGAGGGACTTGCTGTTCTGCTTTCTTTTTCAGGGAGACCTGGTTTCTTGTCTTGTGGCCAAACACAGAGCACAGATGTCTGTGGGCCTCCTCCCTTTCCCCTGACCTTTGCTCTCTTCTCTGGATACACTACTGACCTGTTCTCCCTTACAAGATCTGAACTGCTCACAAACTTCGATGAATTCTCATCCTAGCAAGAAGCATCTGAGCATCTTATTAGAGCCTGTATGAGTTCTGTTCTGGATGCTTATTTGTGCAACTTCAGGGTCTGGCATGGAAACATTCCATGTCCACAGACCCGCACAAATAATATAAACTCCAACAGTAGTTTAAGGTTTAAGGTGGTAACAGGGAACGCTGGGGCCTGTGGCTCCTGGTGAACCTCACAGGCTGTCTAAAGGGGCTACTTCCATCTCAATGTAACCATACAGGAATGTAGACCTGTTAGGTAGCAAGACAAGGGGTTGTTCCTCTCCATGCTTAGGGGGCCCCCTACAGGAGGTTGGAAGCCAATGCAGGCTAAAGGGCATGCACCAATTCAAGGCCAAGCCAGGAGAGCTTAATTGACGCCTCACAGCTGAAAGCCCTTAAAAGGCTGGAACCTTCCCTTCAGCTGCTTCTCTGCCTTCCGCTCAGCAGGGCTGGGTGTGCAGTGTCATAAGGGTGCCCGTGTTCAGTTAACTGTAACGCCGGAACCTTCTTCTCTCCTGTATATAAACCCACTCGGATCACCAACCAGGCTTTGGTGTGAATTTCTTTCTAGTGTGTAGCCAAGGACCGAGACATTTCCCACCCGAGAAACCTACAGACCCAGACTTACAATAAACCCATATGTGTGTGTGTGTGTGTGTGTGTGTGTGATACACACACACACACACACACACACACACACACACATATGGCAAGAGGTGAACAGGTCTAGCCAGCAATGGTGAAGAGGGCCCTGGGATTGAGATTGAGAACGATTCTGAAGTAGAATCCATAACCCTTAGAAATGTATTGGCCTGCTATACCAATCCAATTACCCTCAACCTTCTTCAAAGAATTGGAAAAACTGACCACCAACTTCATATGGAGAGGGAAGAAACCCAGAATTAGCAGAGAACTCCTCGAGAAGAAGGACACAATTGGAGGACTCGCCCTACCTGATTTCAATGCCTACTACACAGCTACAGTGGTCAAAACAGCATGGTACTGGCACAATGATAGACACTCAGACCAGTGGAAAAGAATAGAAAGCCCAGGAGTAAAATCATCAGCATATAGACAACTGATCTTCGACAAGGGTCCCAAAAATGTCAAGTGGGAAGCAGATGCCCTCTTTAATAAGTGGTGCTGGAAACAATGGATATCCACATGTAGAAAGTTGAAATAAGACGTCTACCTCACCCCATGCACAAGAATACACTCAAGGTGGATCACAGATCTAGAAGTCAAACCCCAAACCATCAGGACCATTAAGGAGGGAATCGGGACTAATCTCAGCGTACTGGCCCAGGGAGCACATAGGCTCACTGCAACAGGGAAGGGGACACACACAGGTGAATTGGAAATCGACAAATGGGATCTAATAAGAATAAAATGCATGTGCACCTCGAAAGACTTTGCCAAGAGGGTGACAAGGCAACCCACAGACTGGGAGAAGATTTTTAGTAATGACACATCAGACAAAGGGCTCATTACTAAAATCTACAACACCATCGTGACCTGCAAAAAGAGGAAAACAGTTAACCCCCTAAGGAAGTGGGCAAAAGAAATGAGAAGAACTTTCACTAGAGAGGAGATCAATATGGCCAATAAACATATGAGAAAGTGCTCGAAGTCCCTTGCCATAAGAGAAATGCAAATCAAAACAACCATGAGATACCACCTAACACCCCTGAGGCTAGCCCAGATCAGTAAATCAGAGAGCAACAAGTGTTGGAGGGGCTGTGGTGAAGTAGGAACCCTCCTCCACTGCTGGTGGTCGTGTACATTTGTACAGCCACTGTGGAAAGCAATCTGGCGATACCTAAAGAAAATGGAAATTGATCTACCTCATGACCCAGCCATCCCTCTACTGGGCATATACCCGGTTGAAGCAGCAAATAAAACACGACCAGTCATATGCGCTCCAATGTTTATTGCGGCACAATTCACAATGGCAAAGACTTTGAAACAGCCTAAGTTTCCATCGACAGACGAGTGGATTAGCAAACTTTGGCACATACACACAATGGAGTATTATGCAGCACTGAAAAGCACCGATGAGCACATGAAACACGTTATTTCATGGGAAGAGCTGGAAGGAATTATGTTAAGCGAGGTAAGCCAGACCCAAAGGGACAGGTACAACATGAGTCCCCTGAGATAAGTACAATCAGCATGACAGAAATAGAAGAATAAACATCCATCCCACAATAAACGGGAGGAAGCATAGATAGTTGGAGGGAGGACAGGCCACACCTAGGGAGGTACATAAGAGCCCAGCATAAAGAAGGGGTAGTGGGGTAGGGAGAGGGAGAACCGGGAGGGGGAGAATCCGAATGGATGGTATGGGGGGGGGCAGGGTACTAACCCACCCGGGGGAGAGTATCGGTTATGTCCCCACAGATTTGGAACATGCATACGGACCCCAACACGACACACCAAACAAGGAGGACAACGCAAAGTACAGAGGTCTACACAAAGAGGCTGGACGACAAGCCGGCCCAAACCAGAATTAGGCCGACCCCCACACTCGAAGGGAATACCACAGAAAACAAAAATAGATTGTCTGGAGTGGGAAAGGAACTGACCCACCACACCACATCCAGAAGGAAGCTGAAACAAAAGAAGGAGAAAGGACATAGTGGAGTACACCTGGGTCCACCAAGCCCAAAGTCGATAGACCAGCTAGAAGAGCCCATCATACAGAGAGGACCATTCAGCTGACCACACTACGAGATATGACATCCTGCACCAACACATGGCCCTACACGGGACAGCACCTGAGACACAATGGGGGATGGGCAACTGAGCTGACCCCGCCACACTGAGGCAAACACTGGGGACATGCAGTGGAGCAGCGGAGGAAGCAGAGCAAAGGGAGCCCGAGGGAGTAGAAAGGATGGTCTTCTGGGCCAGGACGTGGCGCCTCACAAGCTACACCTAGAAAACACTCCTAAAGGCCAATGAAAGGACCTTGAACTACTAGCAATTTTTTCTTTTAATATTTGCTATCTTTTTGTTTAGTCTTTTTAAATTTGTTTTGTTTTTTTACCCAGTAAATTTTGTATGCTAGTGGCTTTTCTGCTTATCAGCGTGTCGATGTTGCTTCTGTCAAAGCCATGTTCTTATGGGCCACTTGGGCGCAGTCAAAGTCATATCCATTTGTATGCACGTATTACTATGTCAGCAGGTCCACCTAGACAAGATAGGCTGGACAAATAATGAGAGAAGAAAACAACAGGACCAACGGTCCTGGAGGGACATGAGAGCGTGGGAGGTAGGGGAAGGGAGGAGGTGTCGCCCAACACAGGGACAAGGGAACAGCGAATGGTTCAAAACCAGAGGAGGGAGGGGAGGGGAGGACTGGAAGGGAGTGACCAAGAGCAAGGTAACTGAGAGGAACTACTGAATCCAGAATGAAGGCTAAACATGGTAATGGGTCGGGAGGAAAGCGAAAGGAAATAGAGGAAAGGAGTAGGAGGCAAAGTGCATACAGAGAAGCCTAAATACAGACATGTACATATGTAAACATATTTATGATTATGGGGGCAATAGATTTATATGCATATATTTATAGGTTCAGTAGTAGGGTAGCAGATGGACATTGGGTCTCC